>NC_084803.1:3202120-3479620 GCF_963583255.1 Pyrus communis
TAATACTCTTTTAAGAACATGTGTCATGAGAAAATCAACGCAAAAGAAACAAGACTTACAAAGGCCGAGGAGACTTCCTGCGGAGGAATGGGAAGGTCTTCATCCTGCGGGTGGATCGGCGTTTCGGCTGTGGCCTCAGGATCGGCCATAGGTCTCTTGCCGCGATCCGCCGCATGAGGACACGGTCGAGCGGTCGCCTCGACGACGGGAGGAGGATGGATGGGAGGAGAGTTGACTGGTCGATGACGGCGTTCCAGCGGGACTTCGTCGTTCTCGCTCTCGACATCCTGAAAAAAAAGAAAAACATTTTGCGTTACGACTAGAAACCTAAAGAAACAAGAGTGGAAGTAGAATTATACCTCTTCCAGAATGACCGTTGGAGTAGAGGGTGCCTCGACAGGTGCAGCCGACTTCCCCACGGCAGGCGCCACGACCGGCTCCGAAGCTAGAGCTGATGCGACGATTGGATCGGCCGTGGTCTCAGGAAGGGAGACGGCTAGAAGAATCGGGTTTGGAGAAGCCGGGGCAGCCGGTATAGAAGGAGAGCCGGCAGGAGCAGGGGTCCCTGTAGTGTCACTGGGGACGACATGAATCTCCCGGTCGCCCTTCTTCGCCAATTTCTTGACGCGTTTAGAAGGGCGAGGGGCATCATCCTCCGACTCGGCCTCTCGATGGGGGCGTTTGGCGGGGACTGTCCGCTCGGTGGCGATGGTCCTTTTCGTGGAGACCAACTTCTTCGCCCTCGCCACCGCGGCGACCACTTCAACCTTCCTTGACACGCGACCCCCTGAAATAGCAAAGTAATTAATAACAAGGTCAAGTGATATAAAAAAAATAAAATAAAATAAAAAAATAAAAATAAGCGGAAAGACTATACCTTGGGCCGACTCCTTAGGTTGGGCCGAGGGCGCTGGTCTGGGACGGTCGCCGAAGATTTTGTTCACCATGTCTTCGGCCGGGACGCCGAAGAAGTCACTGGTGTACTCCTCCCACCAGTCCCCGAAGGTGTCGGTTCCCAAAGATTCAGGAACCGTCGACCGAAGCCGGAATTTCTTGCACTTCTCTTGAAACTCCTGCTCCGACGTCTTGCATTCCCTTTCAGAGGAACCGGAAAGACGCCATCGACTCAGGAGAGACCGAGAGGCAAGCAGGGGGACGGGGCAGCCTTGAAGGTAGCCGAGCTGCTGGGCGACAAAATGGGGGTGGTAGACCTCCCAGCTGGCTCGGCGGGCGTCGTAACCAAGAGGAAGATCGCGAGCCAGAACGAAAGACCCCCAGCATTGACGGATGTCCGCATCCTCGGACTCGGCCCATGCTGCTGTAGGGAGCCTGAGCGAGGTAGGGTACTCCTGGCGCCGGCATACCAGGAACTCGTCATCCGAAAGGACGTCGAGGCTGAGGAAGTGTTTGAAGACATCGTCGGCTCGGTGAGGTGGCGCCGGTTGAGAGGCCAGTTGAAGGCCGAAGGCGGCCGATCGTTGGAAGGCAGGAACCTCCGGCCGAAGGGTAGAAAAGTAAACCTGCAACCAGAGTTGGAACACCCAGAGGGGTCCGTTCTGGTGCGGGTCAAACTTGCTAACGGTCTCCTCGGCCAAGCAACGGTAGAGGTTGGCGAGTATGGCCGGACTGAGCGCTAGTGAGCGACCATTAGCCAGTGCCTGGGCCACCGGCATGTTCTCGACCAGGCATTTGTTTGACCTGGTACAACAGATGAATTTGTTGTACCAGTAGAAGAGGAAGGCCTCGTGTTCTCCCTTCCTAAGGCCTTCCTCGCCTCGGCTGACGAAGTGAAGGATGAGAGTGTTGTAGTTGAAGAAGTTCTTGTGGAGCTTCTAAACTTCTTCCCTTGAGGGCTCCCAATCGCCCCGGCTTAGCGTCTCGACGACCCTTTCGTCGAATAATGCCTTCAGGTCGAGAGGAGAAGGGCATCCGGAAAGGGCGGCATCAATGGGAAAGCCGGTTGGAGAAGTCCCAAGGATGGCCGAAATGTCGAGGACTGTGGGGCCGAGAGGGCCGAAAGGCAGGACCATGGCGTTGGTGGCTGAACACCATAAACTCAGGGCCGCCATGAGCAACTCCTTATCCATGGCAATCTCCATGGTCGACAGAATAATGGCATCGTAGATACGTAGAGCCTTCCACTCCTTGCCAAAGAATGTGCTCATTCGGTCAACCCAGGCGGCCCAGGCCGTGGTGGTCGAGGGCCAGGCTCCCTGAGGCCGCGCCAGAGTCCACTTCGACCAATCGAACCCCTGCAGCAGGGGTATTAAACACTGCTTCTTGAGCAGATTAGTGATAGACGACGACACTGCGTCTCTGAAAAGGGGACCCAGAATCTGGTGGGTGGTGGCCATGTCATTTTCAAATCGCAGCGTCTTAACGGCGCTCCGATCAATGAAATCTTTGCACTTGTTGACCTCGTCAGAGAGCTTCGAAATAAAGGAGGCCATTGGTAGAGAGGAGAGAAGATGGTTTGGAAGAAGAAGATATTGCAGAAGGAAGAACTGGAAGGTTTTGTTTGAACGAACAGGAATGATAAAATTGAGATTTTGGAATTTCTGAAGGCGTGAGATGCGAATGACAGAAGTTTGGGTATTTATAGGCTTTTCAGAAGGAAGATCAAACGTCTGGAATTCGAAAAGCACTGGTTCAAATTGGGGGGGGGGAATTTAACCAGGAAAGGTCCCAATCATTTCGGATATTTTGGGAACCTGCGAAGATAAGATCGAGGGGTCGAAAATCCAGGATGCACGATTGCGTGCGGCGATGGTTTTAATGCATTAATAAGGATAAGACGCTTCGGTTAGTGCACGGTTTCGAGGGCCATGATTGAAAGCTTTTAAGAGCGGCGGAGAATCGACACGTGGCTGTACGTTGGGGGCAACGAGGAGAGTGCAATCATGTCTCATAAATGTGCATAAGTAGTGGTCATCAAGGGAAGTAAAGTTCGAAAAGCAATAGGCGTTTCCGCTTCTTCAAGGCCGAGGCCCGACCCAAAGTTAACAGTCGGCGACCTCAGAAGCGAGGGGGCAATGCTTGGGCCCAAAATATTATTGTTAGGCCGAGTAGCAGGATGTGCTCAGCCCAAGGTGATGACAAATACTATGGGCCGAATAATAAATCCCGGGCCAGTTGGCAAGGTCGGCCAAATCCTATCCTAAGTAGTCCGGATAAATAGAAAAGGTCGAGGAAGTCCTGGTGCGACCAGGATTCCCGACCGGCGAAGAGGAAAGCCTCGAAAAGAAGGAAAATTCAGAATCCCAGTGGGAGTAGGTTTGTTCGAGTTAGAGTCGAAATGGGACAAGGACTCCCAATCCAAATCAGAATGCGAATCGGTTTCAAGGAATGGGGTGCTATAAATACAAGAAATCATGCAACAGAAAAACCCCTTCAAATCAGCATACAATTGCCCTGCGCAAAACCTCTCAAACACCTTGAGATTTTTCCTTTTCTTTTCCTGCGGACACACATTCAGTTTGGATAAACAGCACTGTGGAAGCACCTGGCGAGCATCTTCAGTTTGGATAAACAGCACTGCTGCCGCAGAATCAGCCGACCGAGAAACACCTTCAGTTTGGATAAACAGCACTGCGTCGAGGTCGACCGGTTATCTATCTAAGTCTCGGCCGAGAAGGGTTTTCGAACCTTTGTTGGCAGAGGTCACCTTGCTAGCCTTCTCGGCATAGTCAGGTGTTACGAATTGCATTGCTCGGCATATTGGACGCCGAGTGATTTTATGATTGGATACTCGCAAGTAAGTTTTAGGGTTCGGCATTCCGACGGCCGAACTACGTTTACCATCAAGACATACATCACGTTTGAGTACCTGTGCCCATATAGTTTGGTCTCGATTCGACGTGCTTATACTCTTACGAATATAATCACAGTGACCGAATCGGGCTCCGACGATTTGTGAACTCCGCAGAATTAGTAGCCTTGTCTTTAGGCTGTAGAACCCAGAGACCGAGAGTGTTCCTTCCTCGGTCGCAATCGCAAGATAGAGAAGTCAACGACGCGCTCAACGCCACATCAACGAATTTTACTCCTCGGCCAAGCTCGGCCGACGAGTTGGCACGCCCCGCATTCAACCGAATGACGTAGTTAGCTTATTAGTTACTCAGCCTGCACGCCACGTAGGTTTTGTAATTTTTAGTGTCAACAGAATCTCTTCTTAGACTCTACAGAGAGAGTGATTTAAGCCAGGAGAAAACCCGCATTCTAAGTAAATATATGTAATTAGTAAAATAATTCTGAAATGTTAGCCTGTTGGATTGTAGCGCTAATCGATGTTTATGTGCCTGGAGGTTCTTTAGCATCTTGTCCTGATCCCAATATTACATTGGAAGTTCTCAACTTTATATTGACTCCTGAGGTATTTTGATTTTTTGTCTCTTAATTAGAGTTTGGAGTTTTACAAACCAGTAATAAATTAGGGTGTCTCAAAGCTAGATGATATACTGACTTTAATACCTGTCTACGTAGGTTCGCAGCCAGGATGCTGTCTTTGGACTTGCTGTTAGCAGTAAAGGACGAGAAACAGCTTGGACGTGGTTGAAGGTAACTCTCAAGCACTGGTTTTTAATCAGCATACTACAAAATGCACACATTCGTGCATTTTATTTTTCTTTTCCCACTTTTGTTACCATGATTCATTTGCTATTTGGATTGTCCCGAAACACAGGAGAACTGGGAGCACATCTCGAACACCTGGGGGTCTGGATTTCTAATTACTCGCTTTGTCAGTGCAGTTGTTTCTCCGATTCGTTTTTTCGTACTCTAGAAACTTTCGTTCTTATCCTCGAGAATTTTTGTTGTGCATCGTAGATTTGAAATTACATGAGCAATGTTTCTAATGCCTTGTCATTTCCTTTTACCTTCCTCTGCAGTTTGCTTCGTTTGACAAGGTTAAGGAAATAAAGGAGTTCTTCAAAGCCCACCCCAACCCGGCGATAACCAGAACCTTGAAGCAGAGCATTGAGCGGGTACAGATTAACGCCAAGTGGGTTCAGAGCATCCAGAGCGAGAAAAACCTTGCCGACGTTGTGACGGAGTTGGCATACAGGAAATACTAGGGTTCCATGTTTGGCTTCTGTTTTGAAAGAAGACTGGATTTCCAAAGCTTATGTTACTTGAATTTGCCAAGACAAAGAATAAAGAGACAAATAATAAAAGTACCAAGTTTTCTTTAATATATGTTACGATCGCATCAAGTTATTACATTCCTTTCTGCTTCTATTTTTGTTTAAAAAGTGATTTTCGCACTACCTTCTCTTCGAAAAAATCAAATTGGGAAATGAATGGAAAAAAAAGATAACTTTGCTCACCTACACTTTTTTTTTTTTCCTCACAAGTGAACATTTGAGATTTAACTCTTAAAAAAAAAAAACAAAAAAGAAAGGTGAAGGACATACAACTTTCGTCAGGAGAAAACTTGAGCTTTACGGTCGAGTAAATTCAAAGTTTTCCACAAGTGAATGTTTGAGATGTAACTCGTGAAAATCCATTTTTGTTCAAGCAAAATCATTACAAGTGGCAAGCAAATTCCAGATTTAGTAATTCCATAAGCACTAAGATTGAAATAATATATTAAGCAAATACCTCGCTGAGCAATTTTTTTGGAACTCGGAGGCATAATGAATACAATGTCAAAAGCATTACACTGCCACCATTTTCCTAGTACAAAGCAGCCAAGATTTACAGAGCCACAGCGCTCGGCAGTGTATAGCAAATGTTCTATGGTACATACAGACTGCTTGCGGTTCGGATTAAGCAATGAAACCCGGGTGAAAAACATACGGGCAACACGATATATCAGATCATACGAAAGTTTTTATATCATACAGCTACGGATCAAATGGGAGATGAAGGAACTGATCACGTTTTGCTTTTAAACTTCCTTTGAGCTTTCAGATCCACCACAATCACAGTTATGTTGTCCTTACTTTCTTTGAGAAGAGCACGGTTCGAAAGAAACTCCGCAGCTGCCTGGGCAGCGGGATCGATTCCTTCGCCTCTTTCCAGCAGAAGTCCATCAGCACCATTCTTCTTGTGCTAGAGGAGTATTCGTCTCCGAGCAAGGTCACACACTTCTTCATTTGACATAACGTCCCATAAACCATCACTCGCTAATATTAGGCATTCGTCGTCTTTTGTTCGGGGAATAAACATCACTTTTGGTTCTGGAATGATGCATGGCTTTAAATATCTATCGCCTGCAAACCCAAAACCAAAGTTGAAATTCAACTTTACTAACTGTTGAACTGCTCGAGCTTTTGAGTAGGCCATAACTTTTCAATGCACTTTGGTCATGAAATGTCTTTGTGCGTCTAAAAGTACCATGACCTAGCATCAAATCTTCATGACAATATGATTCTTTGGACAGAGTTTAGCTACAAATTTACTGAATATATAGCATTCGATGAGCTACCACAAAGGTTTCTACAAGAACAGCATCCAGTTGAGAAAGAAAAAAACCATGGTGAAGCACATACCTATAGATACTTTTGAATCACAATCGAATCAATGAAACTGATTAATCGAATCAGAAATGCTCACAGTACGAGAAATTCAGCAAAGTTGCAATACCAGCATGGACAGGGCGTCTCTTGGCCGGAGGAACGTCGCTCGGGCACTCAGTCGATGAACTCCGTCGTGTAGATTTGGATGCCTTGCTCGAGAGAGCCGTGTGGTTGGTTTTGGGGATTTTCTCGGGAATCGTGTGAAGATTTTCCGGGAAAATTTAACGTGACGAATTTTGTAAAGGCAATGGAAAATAAAAGTTTTGTCTTCTGTGTGTTGGACGGTGGAGTGAGTACGAAATTTGTAAGTGCCGCAGAAGCTACAGCACAAGCAATGTGGTTGAGGTTTGTGTTATCTGATTTTGGAGAGGAACAAGTGGAGGCTACACTTTTGCTATGTGACAACACTTCTGCCATAGCCATGTTCAAGAACCCAGTGTTCCATCAGAAAACAAGGCATATCAATGGGAGATATCACTTCATAAGGGATGCTATTCAGGATGGCACCATTGAGTTGAACTACTGAACAAAGGAACAATTGGCAGACATTTTTAACAAGGCTCTTCCTAAGGATCGGTTTAAATATTTACGAGCTGCACTCAGAGTGAAATCAGCAAAACATTTAGAAGGGAGTATTGGTGTATAAATGTATTTGCTATATTGGTTTTATTATATGCAAGTTGTAAGATGTAATGTGAGCCTTTGGATCATATTCCATATGGCATCTAGATTAAATTGTAATGAGTCATAGCTCATGACCTGTGTAAGCATCTTATATGATGACTTAAGAATGGATGGTTGTGATTGATTTGTAATGATGTGAGAAAGTGAGTGTGTTGTTCACTTCTCTAACAGAAAATATACACTATCCGAATTCCTTGCTCGATGAGAATGGAATCCAATGAACCTTGAAGCTTTCATGGTTTTCTAATCTTCTTCTCTCTGTACATTTCTGCATTCATTATTTTCGTTGAAGAAACTCAATCCAGAAATCAAACACTAATATGGCCTCAGAGCTAGGTTCGATCTTGATCTGGGCGTGAAACTATGACGTGGTTGATAGCGACGGAACTCAGAGGAGAATTGGGTGTTGCCACGACCAAAGAAAACTCTGAAAATTTCTGGGTTACTCGAGAACAAGTCTAAGATGGCTAGATTGAGTAGTGCTAATCTTCGGGCACCGGTTTTCAATGGAGAAAACTTTGATTTCTGGCAGATAAAGATGAAGACCGTATTCATATCTCATGATCTGTGGGATATGATTGAGAAGGGGTACAGTTCTTCGGCGAAGAGAAAGGAATAGCTCACTGCAACTGAGCTTAAGCTCCTAAAGGAGACCATAGTTAAAGATACTAAGGCTCTCGGCATCATTCAAAGAGCTGTGTCAGATGAAATTTTCCCTAGGATCGCCATACTAGAGATGGCAAAGGAGGCTTGGGATGTACTGAAGCAAGAATTCATTGGAGACAAATAGGTGAGATCTGTGAAACTTCAAAGTTTAAGGCGTGATTTTGAATATACTCGGATGAGTGAGCATGAAACATTCTCTGTGTATCTTGTGTGATTATTTGATCTTATTACATAAATGAAAAGTTATGGTGAAGATCTTGGAAATCAAAGAATCGTGCAGAAGTTGTTAATTAGCCTCCCTAAATCTTATGATAGTATTGTAGCAGTGTTTGAAAATACTAGGGATTTGGAGACAGTTGATGTGCAAGATGTAGTTGCGACTTTAAAAGGGTATGAACAGAGAATTGAGAGGCATTCTTAAAACAGTACTGAGAAAGCTTTTGCTAGTTTAAGTATAGCCCACAAGAAGAACAATTACAATGCTAATCAAAACTTCAAACCCACAAAGAATTGGAAGACAAAGGGTAAGAAGTGGGATAACAGACTTGTGCACCAGCAAGAGAAATTTGTTGGATCTTCTGATGGAGCCAATAACCCTTGCAAACACTGTGACAAATTACATTTTGGAGAGTGTTGGTTCAAGGGGAAACCAAGATGTCATAATTGTGATAGGCCAGGGCAATTTGCCAAGGATTGTAGGTCCAAGAAAGCTACTCAACAAGCAAACTATGTCAGTTAAGTGGAGAACAATCCAACCATGTTCTATGTTTGTATGGCAGCTGCTATGAAGCAAGGTGAAGATATTTGGTATGTTGACAGTGGCTATAGTAACCACATGACAGGAAGAAAAGATATATTGGTGAATAATAGAAATGTCATTGCCAAAGTTGAGATGGGCACAAGACAATTGGTTGATGTGGTTGGAAAGGGTGAGTTACTGGTTGAAACTAAGCAAGGGAAAAGGTACATAAGGGAGATAATGTTGGTACCTCGTTTGAAAGAGAATTTGTTGAGTGTGGGACAGATGATGGAGCATGGGTACTACCTTGTATTTGGGGGAATTGAAGTCAGAATCTATGATGATTTCACATGTTCTAACCTTGTTGTCAAGATCCCTATGAAAGGAAATCGAAGTTTTCCCTTGAAATTGCAACCAGGAATCCAAATTGCCATGAGAGCCAGTGTTGAGCAAGCTGCTGAGATATGGCATAGAAGACTCGGGCATTTAAACACGAATGCTCTAATGCAGCTACAAGCACATGAAACGGTAACTGGACTACCTGAGCTAAAAGAGAATACCACAGTATGTGAGGGATGTGCACTTGGCAAGCATTCCAGAGATGCTTTTCCTAAAGAAACAAAATGGAGAGCTGCCTTACCACTGGAATTGATTCACACTGACATATATGGACCAATGCAAACATCTACCAAATCTGGAAACAAGTATTTTCTCACCTTCACAGATGATTGTATTAGAATGGGATGGGTCTATTTTCTGAGAAGCAAATCGAAAGCATTTAGTGTGTTCAAGAAGTTCAAAGCAACTGTTGAATTACAAAGTGGGTACAAACTGAAAAAATTAAGAAGTGACAGGGGAGGACAATACACTTCACTTGAATTTTCTCAGTTTTGTGAAGATCTTGGTGTGGAAAGACAGCTCATAGTGACATATTCTCCTCAACATAATGGTGTTGCAGAGAGGAGAAATATGACCATTGTAGAAATGGCTAAATGTATGTTGTTAGAGAAAGGTATTCCATTTGAGTTTTGGGCAGAAGTAGTTAACACTGCAATCTATATTTTCAATAGATGTCCTACCAAAGCCTTGAATAAGAAGACTCCTTTTGAAGCTTACAGTGGAAGGAAGCCTGGAGTGAAACACTTAAGAGTGTTTGGATCTCTATGCTATGCACAAGTTCCATCACAGATAAGACAGAAACTGGATGCAACAAGTGTCAAATGCATTTTTCTTGGTTATGGAACCTGTAAGAAGGTTACAGGTTGTTCAATCCTAAAACTAATAAGATTGTTATCTCCAGAGATGTAATATTTGATGAAAACTCTTGCTGGGATTGGAAATCGTACATTTCTAATCTTGAAGCTTTCATGGTTTTCTAATCTTGAAGCTTGAAGCTTCAAGATTGAAAACTCTTGTTATCAATCGTACATTGCTGGGATTGAAAACTCTTGTTATCTCCAATGAACCTTGAAGCTTTCATGGTTTTCTAATCTTCTTCTCTCTGTACATTTCTGCATTCATTATTTTCATTGAAGAAACTCAATCCAGAAATCAAACACTAATACGGCCTCAGAGCCAGGTTCGATCTTGATATGGGCGTGAAACTGTGACGTGGTTGATAGCGACGGAACTTAGAGGAGAATTGGGTGTTGCTATGACCAAAGAAAACTCTGAAAATTTCTGGGTTACTCGATAACAAGTCTAATATGGCTAGATCGAGTAGTGCTAATCTTCGGGCACCGGTTTTCAATGGAGAAAACTTTGATTTCTGGCAGATAAAGATGAAGACCGTATTCAGATCTCATGATCTGTGGGATACGCTTAACATCTCTATTCTCACTCTACAAACAAAAGAATATGTACTAGGAAAGCACATATACATATTACATGATTACGTGTGGTTTGATGCTTTCATTCGGAAATATAACATTCGGGTTTCGAACGTGTGGAGCAATCGAATCTTTCCAGGTATATTCCGTTCCTTGGAAATGAGAGGAAATGCTCCACAAAAAATCTCTATGCTTCTTCGCTGAAACCAGTGTGGATGATCTTACAAGGGCTTTCGAGTTTGAAAGTGGAAAACTAGTCGTCTTACCCATGCCAGTGCCAAGCAACCATCGGGAGCCAGACTGCAGTTGCGTTGTGGTGCCCCAGAGCAGCCTCTTGCCTGGTGCGGTATCCACTCCTGACAGGTGGACGTCGATGATTTTAAACTGAGGGTTCCATCCTTCATCTCCTTCATTGGTCTCCCCTTTAATCTTGTCGCCATACTCCTCAAACACTGGCTCATCGAGTTCGTTCTCTTTGCTATCGTTTAACAGCACACTTGACACTTCTGGCTTTAAATTGGCTAAAGCTCTCTCCACTTGAATTAGAGCAAGCATTGGAACGCCCACTGGTTCATAGTTTCGAAAGGGATCTCTAAGCTGCACCATGAGAGCAATTGTGAGGTCGTCCTCCAAAAGTCCACACTTCCGGCCAGATAAATCACTGCAGTTCGTATCTTGTGTCAAATTTCCATCGATCAAATCTGTGTACTTGGCATGATGGGCAGCAAGGATTTTCGTCATTCGATCTCTGCTGTGACCTTCATTATTAATGATTGTAGCATCTAGCCTCAACCATTCGTCCAGTGATAAAGAGAGAGCCAATAATCCCTTAGCATAATCAACACAATCTCCAAAACCGCACAGTTGCAAACCTCCAGACTCAGGATATATACTTGAAGGTGCCTCTCCACTTGACATGCGGGACTGGATTCTTAACCCTTCCAGTGAGAAAGCTTCAATTTTTCTCATAGCCAAAGGAGCAAGATATTCTAGAGATACATAGTCTGACCCCATCTCCCTACCTCCCAATTCGGCGGAACTCAGGTTATTACAACTCCATCCTTCATCCTGCCTCCCGCCATATAAAATCTGCTCAAACCTGAAACAAAAACGAGAAGTAAGCCAACAAATAGAGAAATGTTTCAAATCACAATAGTTCAGAAATAAATGTACTTGTTGTGCTCACAACCTTTCAGACCCCACTATGTTTGGCGCTGGGGCTGCTGCCTCCCAAGCTACTTGTTGTATTGTCTTCCCCGTAATATCTTCCAAAGGTGTTAGTTTATTCACCCACTCATGCAGCGTATCTCCAACCAATGCCAGATGCTGCATTATCTCGATAACATCATAACCCATTACTGCTGGTATAACAACGGGATTAGAAATTTGAATGACCAAGTTCCCACCATTTTTAGCATTTCTGAAAAGTGAAGGATTCATAGACTGCAAAATGCCTCCACCCTTCAACCGAACATAAGAACCAAAGCCTTCTCCAAGTGGAGGTAAGAGTGGCTCTTCAAGGGGGAGCTCAATTGGACTACCAAATCCACCAGAGAAGGTACGAGGAGAATTCCGAAAGTCCTTTTCATTTAATCCCCATTCTCGCATCAAAGCTTCAGTCTCCAAGCCTTCAAGAATTTTGGCCTTCCTTCTCCATAATAGCTCACTTTCTTTCTTGTGCTCTTCTTCAGCGGCTTCAATAATCAACAACAAATCAGAATTCTCATAACAATCTCCAGAATCAGAACCTGGTGAAACACAGGATCCAATTTCGGGCTGCTCTCCCGTCCAATCAAAATCAAAAAATAAGTTTCCTGAACCCAGAGACTCTTTTTCAAACTCTCTTAAAAGACGTTCTCTAGGAGACTCGGCATCACTATCAGAACTCATGCTACAATCCATTCCAAGGATGCTTAGGAAATCACTTGACACGGATTCAGTAACATCATCCAAGCTAAATGATTTTTCACCTGTCTTACTTGCTTTGTAAGTCGACTTAAGCTCCTTGTGGTTTCTTTCCTCAAGAAACTCTCCTGAAGAAAATGGATGATCCATATCCACTGATTCTGAAATCAATTGAATATGAGTTGCAGACTCCACCTCATCCATGGCCGATCCCTTGATGCATACGCTATCTTGTTCATGTTTGCTGTCATCCACCACAACCTGGTCCACATAACTATCATGGACTTCCTTTGGAATAACCATAGTCTTCTCCTCGAGGTCCATATCATAATCGTTAATGATCTCATCTAAATAAATGATTTCAACTGCTGACTCATCATTAGCATGACCAGGAACTTCATCAGATTGCAACTCTTCCTTCTCAGACATTTCTGTCCCCACTTCTACAATGGTAAATTCAGTATCATCATCTTCACACTCTTCAATTCCTTTAGCAAACGAAAAGTCTATATCAGTCTTAGGTTCAATTGGTGGCACATGTTCACAATCTGACTCTGTTACACTACTCAACCTGGTCTCATCAAGTGTCTGACATAAGAAATTAATTGACTTGGAGAGCTCCAACCCTCCATTCAGCAATGCTTCGCGACAAATCTTCAAATCAAGAGACTGAGATGAGAAGGCAGGCCTGGGGGTTACATTACTTGGCACACTCCCAACTCGCTGAAGCATCGTAGCTCCACCATCCAACGAACTTGACCCTCTTGGCCTTGTGTTCGTAAGCTCAGGAACTTTTGGATTATCCCTCACACTAACTAACTTATGCTGCATCACCGAAAATCCTAAACTAACATTTAGATTAGCCCCTCTAGCCTTGCCTGAAAGGTTAAAGCTTGTTGTCCATTTACCATAACATTTCCCCCCCTCCAGCTCCTCAAAAGTAAGCGGTAACAGCCTCGTAAGATCAACCGAGTGGTTCCCAATGTCAAGCCCTGGCGCCCCACTCAAAGAAACGTAAATCAACGAAAGCTTATCCTCATACTTAACCGAATGGTTAGCGCCATTTCTACTTCCATACACAGAACACCTATGCATCAAGGTTTCATCAAACTCAGCTACGCCCTCCACAACCTTCGAAGACCGAGTCTGCAGCACCTCACCCTTCCTCTTCCAATGCACACATACACTAAGATTATTAAAACTCACAGGCAACCCCTCAACCGAATGCACATGAAGGTAAAAACAACAACTAAATTTCCGATCCCCATATGACCGAGAGCCTTCAAGGGCCTCTTCCAATTCCACACCGAAGATGATTTCTTGTCCTTGTGCAACAAATCTCCCCTAACCAATCTCGGGTTCGAATCCGAAAAACGGGTTTTCCCGGCAGATTTGGATCTTCCATCAGAAGGGGAAAGAAAAACATTTGGTGGGGATTTATGCAAGTAAAGGGCTTTCTTTATTTCTTCAATGTCACGCAACAATTGACCACTGTTAGAGTTCCCACCACTGTAATCTTTCTTACTCTCAGTTTTCTGCGACATCATATCCTATCTTTGCATACAAGTTAATCTAATTACTCCATATCCAACCAAACCCACCATGGAAACTTGTAAATAATTCAACCCTTCTCTAAAATCCTACAGATACTTTTGAATCACAATCGAATCAATGAAACTGATTAATCGAATCAGAAATGCTCATAGTACGAGAAATTCAGCAAAGTTGCAGTACCAGCATGGACAGGGCGTCTCTTGGCCGGAGGAACGTCGCTCGGGCACTCAGTCGATGAACTCCGTCGTGTAGATTTGGATGCCTTGCTCGAGAGAGCCGTGTGGTTGGTTTTGGGGATTTTCTCGGGAATCAAGATTTTCCGGGTAAATTTAACGTGACGAATTTTGTAAAGGCGATGGAAAATAAAAGTTTTGTCTTCTGTGGGTTGGACGGTGGAGTGAGTAGGTTGGAGTCGTTCCAGCTTTACGAGGTTATAATCGTCATTGTGCTTTTAAGACTCTAACGATGGGTCGGGACTCGGGCCCGTGATGGTGAACACAAATGGGCTCAAACGTTGGACTTCTACTCCTTACATCAGGCCCATGGAACAATGGCTCAGGCCCACAGTCAACAATGGTGACGACCCTGTCAGAACCCCCGCCTAATCTTATCCAGTAGCAGCAGAGACAAGATCACATGCAGTGAGTGAGCGAGCGAGCGAGTAGCAGAGCTAGACGGTGGAGAAATGAACAGAGTAATGCAAGCACCGTACGATGCTACCGTACGGTTCGCGCTGGCTTCGCTGGAGCGGAATCTGCTGCCGGACGCCGTCGTGAGGCGGCTGACACGGCTGCTCTTGGCGAGCCGTCTCCGGTCCGGTTACAGGCCTTCCTCCGAGCTCCAGCTGTCCGACCTCCTTCAATTCGTGCAATGTAACGTAACACTTCCTCCGCTCTGTAGTCTCAAATTTGTACCAACTGTTAGCTGTTTTGGATGTTATTTTGGAAATTATGACGTCATTAAGTAAAAGTTTGGTAAAATTTATGCAGCTTTGAAGGAGATGCCCATAGCCATAAGGACTGATGATCCAAAAGCTCAACACTATGAAGTTCCCACATCTTTTTTCAAGATGGTGCTTGGGAAAAATCTAAAATATAGGTATTTTAGAGGGTTTTTTTTGGTCGGAAATATGCACAAATAAAACTGGTTACAAATATAAAAAAAAGTACATTACATAATCTTATATAACATACATTGATGGATTTAAGAGTGGGATGTGCGTTGAAGAATCCAACACAATTGAACGGATCGATCCAAGCCACTTTTATTTTTCTTTTTCTTTTAAACAAACAATATTTGGATCTAAACCACTTAAATGGCAATGCATATTATACAACGGTTTGAGCCAGGGTTCAACAGGTCAGGATTTGAATAGGTCAGGGTTCGATTCCTTCCGATGTAAGCACACAATAAAAATAAAAATAAAAATAAAACCACAAACCGAGCTTCACATATAGTCTATTGTTTGTTTAGTGTGCATTATTATATCTTACATTAAAAATTTGTAACCAGTTCTATTCACGCATTTTTCTTTCTATTTTAGTTCCATTAATTTTGGGAGATTGTATGATATTGATAAGGGTTAGTGCAGTTGTTGCTACTTCAATGATGAGTCAAGCACATTGGAGGATGCTGAGAAAGCAACGTTGGAGCTCTACTGTGAAAGGTCACAGATAAAAGATGGTCACACTGTTCTTGACGTTGGGTGTGGCTGGGGATCTTTGTCTTTGTACATTGCGCAGAAATATAACAACTGCAAGGTTACCGGGATCTGCAACTCAACGACACAAAAAGCTTTTATAGAAGAACAATGCCGGTGCGCGTAAATGATTAATTGTTTACCAGATTGAGTTGCTAGACTATGTGCTGCTAGTTTATTTTGTTTCCTGTTTGTAGGAATCTTCAGCTGCAGAATGTGGAGATCATCGTCGGAGATATCAGCACGTTTGAAATGGAGGCTTCCTTTGACCGAATATTTTCGATTGAAATGTTTGAGGTAAAAGCTTTTTCCGTGCTGTGTGATGCAGTAGATTATGATGTCTGTAGGCATGTATTTGGTTGAAGAATTGGTTTTGGCGTTGACAGCATATGAAGAACTATAAGGATCTTCTGAAGAAGATATCCGGGTGGATGAAAGACGACGGCCTTCTGTTTGTTCATCATTTCTGCCATAAAGCATTTGCTTACCACTTTGAGGTGAACCTTAATATTTTTTCTGCTTAATAGCACCTCGTCCGCGTTACATGTATAACTCTCATGCCTGAATCTGATGTAGGATAAAAGTGAAGATGACTGGATTACTAGGTACTTCTTCAGCGGGGGTACAATGCCCTCAGCAAATCTGCTACTTTATTTCCAGGTGATCCCTTAACTTAAAAACTGTGAATTCAATCATTCCCTCGTCGATGATCTTACTACGAACGCTTCGTAACGTTATTGTATTAAGGAAGGATTGTTCTTGGTGATGATTTTTGTGCAGGATGATGTTTCCATTGTGAATCATTGGCTCGTCAACGGGAAGCACTACGCGCAAACAAGGTGCTTATGTTCGAAATCTCTAACCTCTTTTGTAACCAAAAACAGGACTCTATGACCGAAAAATGAAAACCCTTTTGCGTTGCAGTGAAGAGTGGCTCAAAAGAATGGATCGGAACATGGCTTCCATAAAACCGATCATGGAATCAACTTACGGCAAGGATTCAGCCGTGAAATGGATCGTATATTGGCGAACATTCTTCATTTCCGTTGCGGAACTCTTTGGGTACAACAACGGAGAAGAATGGATGGTTGTTCATTTCCTATTCAAGAAGAAATGAAGCAATCAAAACTCTGCTCTAACACGAGGCAATGCCGATGGAAAATCGAGTGCATCTTCGTTGTTCAATAATGTTTCCTTCATCTTAACATTGTAACAGCAGTCACCGGTTCAGCAATGTCAAAAGGAAATCAAGATCGTATTTGTTGTTCAATAATGTGACTGTTGAGGGATTGTAAAAGTATGATCCCTTCAAATTATCAAACAGTTTGCTGGTTGATCACACAAAACCCTAACAGAAAACTAACCAAAGTTCATGTTTGTTGTCCCCAAATTTCGTGTTTCCCCCTATGTCTCTTCTTTAATTGCATGACATGTGTTGTGCTGGGTGGCCAAAGGATTTTCGACAACTCTACTTTTTTAATGCAAAATAATAGAAATTAACAGTGTTGAAAAATTGAAAGACACGTATCAAGGAATTAGAGAAGAGACACACAGAAGGCACAAATTTTGAGGACAAGAGACCTGCATCCATTATTAGAGAAGAGACACACAGAAGGCACAAATTTTGAGGACAAGAGACCTGCAACCACAAAATGGATATGTGGATAACACTACCTAATTTCAAATTTAATTGTGTACCCCACATAATGAAAAGTTTTGAGCACAATTAAATTTTTAAAGTCAGTAACAAATTTTTCTTTTTTATTTGAGTAATGTTATTCATACCATATTTTTGTACCACATTTTCATATCATCTTAGGTGGCATTTGATGTGGACAGCCACATCATTTGAATTAATCAGATTTTTAAATTTAGTTCATTATTTAATAAACTAATAATTAAGAAAAAACTAGTTAATTAAATGATGATTGTGGTATACGAGGAGTCTTTCTCCTTCATTTCCTTGGCTTTTGCAAATTTTTCAAATGATGTGGCTGTCCATATCAGATGCCACCTAAGGTGGTATATAAATGTGATATAAAAACATGGTATGAATAATATTACTCTAAAATAAGTACGGTATTCATTAATTAGGTAGAACATGTACAAAGAAAGGGGATAGAGTGCTAACAAAGAGTTTCGATAAAAATTTTGTCTCAGATTTCAA
This sequence comes from Pyrus communis, assembly GCF_963583255.1. Classification (NCBI taxonomy): domain Eukaryota; kingdom Viridiplantae; phylum Streptophyta; class Magnoliopsida; order Rosales; family Rosaceae; genus Pyrus; species Pyrus communis. Next base: position 3,219,882 of record NC_084803.1, read on the forward strand.
CCCGATCTAAGAGAAAATGAGCGTTTCGCACCAAATTAAGTATTAAGACTATCCTAAAAAAGAATATCAGAAATTACATCCGGAAGTAATTATTCCCCCACTATTTCCTTAGAATTCCTTTTGTTTCCCAAATATAGAGCAATGTTATCAGTTTGATACCTTAGACAAAGGAATTAACAAGATGCCCCTCAACATACTTAATTTAATGGGCTAACAACAATTCACCACCAATATCGAGGTTAAAGGTGATTTCAAAATGAGCCATAATTTTTTTTTTCATCAGTATTAAAATTGTATTAATTTATATTTTGGTCTAGTTTATTGTTAATTGTTTATGTAATTTTTGATTTGGTGGGCTTGAAATTCTTATATAAACTAACGTGTAAGCTGTATTTCCATGACAAAGTCAACAAAAAAAAACTCATCAATTTAATGTATGATAGGTATTAAAAGAGGCAAAATGTGTGAATTAATACATTTCAAAACTTTAGAAGTGCTATGTAAAAAAAAAATTAAAAATATCATATCTCACCTTAAAAATTATCTCAAATTTGAGAAGTGTAAAATGTAATTCGTCCTAAATTAATTGTGGATCATATTGTAAAAAAATAAAAATAAAAATAAAAAAATGAAGTCTCAACCAAGATGTGGAGAGATTTTTCAATATATTGGGTTTTCAACAAATGCTTCACATGTTACAATACAAGTGATGAAAATGATATATTTTGAGTGACACGTAGAGTACTTACTTAAATACATGATAAATTTCTCTCATATAAAATGTTAAAGAGACCATCTATTCATATCACATTTACAAATTATATAATGTGTTACTAATAGAAAATAAACTCGTTAATTAAGCATTTAAGTAATACTTTAGTTCATTAATATCCACGTTTTGTAATTTAAAATTTTGGTCCCTAGCTAGCGTTATCTTTACCATATATAAGTTAAATATATGGTCTTTCTAACATTCTCGTTGTTCGAAACGCGATGCACAAGAAAATAAAATAAAAAAGTCCACGTGTAAAATTTGTCAGAAAAGACCCGTACGTCACACGTTATAAAGTCGTGAGAACTGATGAGTCCCACTCACGCATTCGAAATCTGAACTCGGAAACAACCTCACCCCACGCAAGTATCACACTCGTCGTCGCTTGCTATGGAGCAGTTCAAGGGCCAGCCCCGGCTTCCGAAATTCGCCGTCCCGAAACGTTACGACGTGAAGCTGAAGCCTGACCTCGCCGCCTGCAAATTCGGCGGCTCCGTCGCCATCGACCTCGATATCGTCGCCGATACGAAATTCGTCGTCCTCAATGCCGCCGAGCTCACCGTCAACGCCGGTTCCGTCTCTTTCACTCACGGAGGCTCGTCCAAGGTAATCTCTGGTCGATGCGCATTTTCTTTTCAAAAATTGTAGAACTACAAAAAAGTAGAGTTGAGGAGTTTGGCTGATGAAATTTCATTGTTTTTAGGTTGATCTGTTCATTAATACTCGTTTAGTAAATCTAAAGCAACTTAATCAATCGTTAATTAGTTTTAATTTTGGTTTAATTACTGCTTTGTTTCTGATTTGTGAATTGTGAGCAAGTGAACAGATTGCAATTGATAGAATGATTGTAAAATTGTCAACTTTACTGCCTTGTTTAGCTGGTCAGATATTTACTGAATGAGTAAATGAACGTTTGAGCAGGTGTTCAAGCCTTCGAAAGCTGAGACGTTCGAAGAGGATGGGATTTTGGTTTTGGAGTTTGGAGAGATGCTTCGGATTGGGTATGGAGTTTTGGCTATTGAGTTTGAGGGAATTTTGAATGACAAGATGAAGGGGTTCTATAGAAGGTAATTTTGGAATGCCAAAATTTTTAGGCAGTCCATCGTCGTTTGTTTTTTCAATATTATAAGATATCAATGGTATAGATATGTCTAAAATTTGATTTGTTTTGTGAAGCACATATGAGCACAACGGTGAGAAGAAAAATATGGCAGTTACACAGTTTGAACCGGTTGATGCCAGGCGGTGCTTTCCATGTTGGGATGAACCTGCTTGCAAGGTTACTTTCTCTCTCTCTCTCTCTCTCGCACACAGTTGACTTAAGATGTTGATTTTCATCATTATCAAGTGATTTTGTTCACATCATTCTGGATATGCGTAGTTCTGAATGTATTTTTGAAACTAGGAAAAAAGAGATCTGTTGTTTATGATGGTAGTATAGATGAGAAATCAATCTTCCCGTTCTGGTTAAATTTTTCAAATCTAGAGTTTATGGCTTACTGGCTATATGGTTGGCAGGCTACATTCAAGATTACACTTGATGGTGTTCCGTCGGAACTAGTAGCCCTTTCCAACATGCCGATTGAAGAAGAAAAAGTTAACGGACATCTGAAGACAGTTTCATATGTGGAAACACCAATTATGTCTACATATTTGGTGGCCGTTGTTGTCGGATTGTTTGATTATGTTGAAGATCATACTTCTGATGGTAAACTCCTATACAATATCCTTAGTTTTCATGTGTATTTCAGTACAACTGTACAACCCTTTTCTTAATGATGTCACATTTTAATGTCGTTACAGGGGTCAAAGTGCGGGTATATTGTCAAGTTGGTAAGGCAGACCAAGGGAAATTTGCTTTGCATGTTGCTGTCAAGACACTTGAATTGTACAAAGAGTATGTTTAAAAGTTACTGATCATTCATATTCAAATTGGCATATACACTTGATGCATGTTATCAACAAAAATTGGCAGTTTCTCTAGATTTCCCCCTTCCGCACTTATGCTGCATTATTCAATATATAATCGTTGACAACAAGTTCTGCAGCTACTTTGCTGTGCCATACCCTTTGCCCAAATTGGATATGGTCGCAATACCTGATTTCTCTGCTGGTGCCATGGAGAACTATGGTTTAGTTACATACCGAGAAACAGCTTTGCTTTTTGATGAACAACATTCTGCAGCTGTCAACAAGCAAAGGGTAACATGCGCATCCTGAATGTCACTTTAGCTTTCAGAGTTATCTTGGTTTGATATGGTAGGGATGTATAGTTTTTGCACCCAATGATATGTTTAATCACTTTATTTGGTTTTGGTAAAAGGTCGCGACTGTTGTGGCACATGAATTGGCACACCAGTGGTTTGGCAATCTTGTAACAATGGAATGGTGGACACATTTATGGCTGAATGAGGGATTTGCAACATGGGTATCACATCGTAGTTCTTATCATTGTTATACTTGTTATTTTCCATGCTGTTGTACTTATAAGTACTTTAATGTCATTAGGTGAGCTATTTGGCTACTGATAGCTTGTTCCCAGAGTGGAAAATATGGACTCAGTTTCTTGATGAACTTACTGATGGTCTTAAGCTGGATGGGCTTGAAGAATCTCACCCCATTGAGGTACTTCTTTGGGGACTTGGTCTTTCATGGGTTTCATTTTAATTCTGTTCTGTTTGCTGTATCCTGGCATCAAATCTGGATCATCTGCATAGAAGGCTTTAAATAGTAATATCACCACTATAGTTTTCAAGGCGTTACTCATTGGAGGGTATTAGTATATATAAATATGTATTTCTGGTATATTATGCTTTAATGTTTTTCCTTTTGGCCAGGTGGAGATCAATCATGCTGCTGAGGTTGATGAAATATTTGATGCGATAAGTTATAGAAAAGGTGCTTCTGTTATTCGGATGCTACAAAGCTATCTAGGTGCTGAAGTTTTCCAGGTAGGTCCTTTGATTTGTCAGCGAGTGTGCATGAGGGTTGAAGGATCAACTATCTTATTTTCTATGATATAAAAAGATTACAGAGTTAATTTCCTGCTACTTTTTAATGCATCCAGCGGTCACTTGCTTCATATATAAAAAAGCATGCTTACTCAAATGCAAAGACAGAAGATTTGTGGGCTGCCCTTGAGGAGGGATCTGGTGAACCTGTAAACAAGCTAATGAATTCATGGACACAGCAAAAAGGTTACCCGGTTATTTCTGTCAAAGTCAAAGATCAGAAATTGGAGTTTGATCAGGTTTCCTTATGTTTGCTTCTTTCAAAGTTGTTTGATTATCTATGGCATGAACAATGACCTAATCAATGATCTAATAAGTAAATTAATCTGTGGCAGACACAATTCTACTCAAGCGGTTCCCAAGGCGATGGGCAATGGATTGTGCCGATCACATTATCCTGTGGCTCATATGATGTACGCAAGAATTTCCTACTGCAAGCAAAGTCTGAAACTCTTGACATAAAGGAATTTCTGGGTTGCTCAGTAGGAAAGGCTGGATGTGGAGGCAACAAGGACAATGCAATATGCAGTTGGATAAAAGTGAATGTGGATCAGACTGGTTTTTACAGGGTGAAATATGAGGACGAACTTGCAGTTGCACTTAGAAACGCTATAGAAAAGAAACAATTGTCTGAAACTGACAGATTTGGTAATCATCATTTCATACACGTGCTTGTTTATCTCTTTGATAGTGAAAGCTTTCATTAATATTTTTGCTTTCACAGGCATTTTGGATGATTCGTTTGCCCTATCAATGGCTCGCAAGCAGTCTTTTGCTTCATTGCTTACCTTGTTGAGCGCTTACAGAGAGGAACTTGACTATATCGTGCTGTCAAATTTGATTACTGTAACGATCACCCCTGCATTGTGTTTATACATTGCGCTTATGTTGCTGCATTTGTGACCTTGGCCTGATTCTGGTCCTCACTTTTTACAGGTAAGTTATAAGCTCGCAAGAATTGCGGCTGATGCTGAACCCGGACTACTGGATCACATTAATCAATTCTTTATTGGCCTTTTCCAGTATTCTGCTGAGTAAGATTGTTCTCTTTTAAACAACTGATGTGCGGAGCTAGATTAAACTATCTGTATCTGCAAGATTTGCTATTTTCTTTTTCTTTAATTTTGTTCAAGTTTTATTATTTATGTTGGAATTTCTTTGCAGGAAGCTTGGTTGGCAGCCCAAACCCGGTGAAAGCCATTTAGATGCAATGTTGAGAGGAGATATTTTGAATGCGCTTGCTGTGTTTGGACATGACCTGACATTAGATGAAGCAACTAGGCGTTTTCATGCCTTTTTAGAAGACAGAAACACACCCCTCCTTCCCCCTGACATTAGAAAGGTTGCTTTGATGTAAATCATTAATTACACATACATATTTAACCTTTTCGTTTCTTCATTGATGTTCATCATGGACTATTGTTGCAGGCAGTATATGTGGCTGTAATGCAAAGGGCAAGCATATCTAACCGATCAAGCTATGAATCTCTTCTTAGGCTCTACAGAGAGAGTGATTTAAGCCAGGAGAAAACGCGCATACTAAGTAAATATATGTAATTAGTAAAATAATCCTGGAATGTTAGCCTGTTGGATTGTTGTGCTAATCGATGTTTATGTGCCTGTAGGTTCTTTAGCATCTTGTCCTGATCCCAATATTACATTGGAAGTTCTCAACTTTATATTGACTCCTGAGGTATTTTGATTTTTTGTCTCTTAATTGGAGGTTGAAGTTTTACAAACCAGCAATAATTTAGAGTGTCTCAAAGCTAGATGATATACTGACTTTAATACCCGTCTACGTAGGTTCGCAGTCAGGATGCTGTCTTTGGACTTGCTGTTAGCAGTAAAGGACGGGAAACAGCTTGGACGTGGTTGAAGGTAACTCTCAAGCACTGGTTTTTAATCAGCATACTACAAAATGCACACATTCGTGCATTTTATTTTTCTTTTCCCACTTTTGTTACCATGATTCATTTGCTATTTGGATTGTCCCGAAACACAGGAGAACTGGGAGCACATCTCGAAGACCTGGGGGTCTGGATTTCTAATTACTCGCTTTGTTAGTGCAGTTGTTTCTCCGGTTCGTTTTTTCGTACTCTAGAAACTTTCATTCTTATGCTCGAGATTTTTTGTTGCGTATCGTAGATTTGAAATTACATGAGCAATGTTTCTAATGCCTTGTCATTTCCTTGTACCTTCCTCTGCAGTTTGCTTCGTTTGACAAGGTTAAGGAAATAGAGGAGTTCTTCAAAGCCCACCCCAACCCGGCGATAACCAGAACCTTGAAGCAGAGCATTGAGCGGGTACAGATTAACGCCAAGTGGGTTCAGAGCATCCAGAGCGAGAAAAACCTTGCCGACGTTGTGACGGAGTTGGCATACAGGAAATACTAGGGTTCCATGTTTGGCTTCTGTTTTGAAAGAAGACTGGATTTCCAAAGTTTATGATGCTTGAATTTGCCAAGACAAATAATAAAAGTACCAAGTTTTCTTTAATATATGTTACGATCGCATCAAGTTATTACGTTCCTTTCTGCTTCTATTTTTGTTTAAAAAGTGATTTTCGCACTACCTTCTCTTCGAAAAAATCAAATTGGGAAATGAATGGAAAAAAAGATAATTTTGCTCAACTACACTTTTTTTTTTCCTCACAAGTGAACGTTTGAGATTTAACTCTTAAAAAAAAAACAAAAAACAAAGGGGAAGGGTATACAACTTTCGTCAGGAGGAAACTTGAGCTTTACGGGCGAGTAAATTCGAAGTTTTCCACAAGTGAACGGTTGAGATTTAACTCGTGAAAATCCATTTTTGTTCAAACAAAATCATTACAAGTGGCAAGCAAATTCCAGATTTAGTAATTCCATAAGCACTAAGATTGAAATAATATATTAAGCAAATACCTCGCTGAGCAATTTTTTTGGAACTCGGAGGCATAATGAATACAATGTCAAAAGCATTACACTGCCACCATTTTCCTAGTACAAAGCAGCCAAGATTTACAGAGCCACAGTGCTCGGCAGTGTATAGCAAATGTTCTATGGTACATACAGACTGCGTGCGGTTCGGATTGAGCAATGAAGCCCGGGTGAAAAACATACGGGCAACACGATATATCAGATCATACGGAAGTTTTTATATCATACAGCTACGGATCAAATGGGAGATGAAGGAACTGATCACGTTTTGCTTTTAAACTTCCTTTGAGCTTTCAGATCCACCACAATCACAGTTATGTTGTCCTTCCCTTGAGAAGAGCACGGTTCGAAAGAAACCCCGCAGCTGCCTGGGCAGCGGGATCAATTCCTTCGCCTCTTTCCAGCGGAAGTCCATCAGCACCATTCTTCTTGTGCCAGAGGAGTATTCGTCTCCGAGCAAGGTCACACACTTCTTCATTTGACATAACGTCCCATAAACCATCACTCGCTAATATTAGGCATTCGTCGTCTTTTGTTCGGGGAATAAACATCACTTCTGGTTCTGGAATGATGCATGGCTTTAAATATCTATCGCCTGCAAACCCAAAACCAAAGTTGAAATTCAACTTTACTAACTGTTGAACTGCTCGAGCTTTTGAGTAGGCCATAACTTTTCTATGCACTTTGGTCATGAAATGTCTTTGTGCGTCTAAAAGTACCATGACCTAGCATCAAATCTACATGACGATATGATTCTTTGGACAGAGTTTAGCTACAAATTTACTGAATATATGGCATTCGGTGAGCTACCACAAGGGTTTCTACAAGAACAGCATCCGGTTGAGAAAGAAAAAAACCATGGTGAAGCACATACCTATAGATACTTTTGAATCACAATCGAATCAATGAAACTGATTAATCGAATCAGAAATGCTCACAGTACGAGAAATTCAGCAAAGTTGCAGTACCAGCATGGACAGGGCGTCTCTTGGCCGGAGTAACGTCGCTCGGGCACTCAGTCGATGAACTCCGTCGTGTAGATTTGGATGCCTTGCTCGAGAGAGCCGTGGGGATTTTCTCGGGAATCGTGTGAAGATTTTCCGGGAAAATTTAACGTGACGAATTTTGTAAAGGCGATGGAAAATAAAAGTTTTGTCTTCTGTGTGTTGGACGGTGGAGTGAGTACGAAATTTGTAAGTGCTGCAGAAGCTACAGCACAAGCAATGTGGCTGAGGTTTGTGTATCTGATTTTGGAGAGGAACAAGTGGAGGTTACACCTTTGCTATGTGACAACACTTCTGCCATAGCCATGTCCAAGAACCCAGTGTTCCATCAGAAAACAAGGCATATCAATGGGAGATATCACTTCATAAGGTATGCTATTCAGGATGGCACCATTGAGTTGAACTACTGAACAGAGGAACAATTGGCAGACATTTTTACCAAGGCTCTTCCTAAGGATCGGTTTGAATATTTAAGAGCTGCACTCGGAGTGAAATCAGCAAAACATTTAGAAGGGAGTATTGGTGTATAAATGTATTTGCTATATTGGTTTTATTATATGCAAGTTGTAAGATGTAATGTTAGCCTTTGGATCATATTCCATATGGCATCTAGATTAGATTGTAATGAGTCATAGCTCATGACATTTGTAAGCATCTTATATGATGACTTAAGAATGGATGGTTGTGATTGATTTGTAATGATGTGAGAAAGTGAGTGTGTTGTTCACTTCTCTAACAGAAAATATACTCTCTGAATTCCTTGCTCGATGAGAATGGAATCCAATGAACCTTGAAGTTTTCATGGTTTTCTAATCTTCTTCTCTTTGTACATTTCTACATTCATTATTTTCGTTGAAGAAACTCAATCCAGAAATCAAACACTAATATGGCCTCAGAGCTAGGTTCGATCTTGATCTGGGCGTGAAACTATGACGTGGTTGATAGCGACGGAACTCAGAGGAGAATTGGGTGTTGCTATGACCAAAGAAAACTCTGAAAATTTTTGGGTTACTCGATAACAAGTCTAATATGGCTAGATCGAGTAGTGCTAATCTTCGGGCACCAGTTTTCAATGGAGAAAACTTTGATTTCTGGCAGATAAAGATGAAGACCGTATTCAGATCTCACGATCTGTGGGATATGGTTGAGAAGAGGTACAGTTCTTCAGCGAAGAGAGAGGAAGAGCTCACTGCAACTGAGCTTAAGCTCCTAAAGGAGACCATAGTTAAAGATGCTAAGGCTCTCGGCATCATTCAAAGAGCTGTGTCAAATGAAATTTTCCCTAGGATCGCCATACTAGAGAAGGCAAAGGAGGCTTGGGATATACAGAAGCAAGAATTCATTGGAGACAAACAGGTGAGATCTGTGAAACTTCAAAGTTTAAGGCATGATTTTGAATATACTCGGATGAGTGAGCATGAAACATTCTCTGTGTATCTTGTGTGATTATTTGATCTTATTACACAAATGAAAAGTTATGGTGAATATCTTGGAAATCAAAGAATCGTGCAGAAGTTATTAATTAGCCTCCCTAAATCTTATGATAGTATTGTAGCAGTGATTGAAAATACTAGGGATCTGGAGACAGTTGATGTGCAAGATGTAGTTACGACTTTAAAAGGGTATGAACAGAGAATTGAGAGGCATTCTTAAAACAGTACTGAGAAAGCTTTTGCTAGTTTAAGTATAGCCCACAAGAAGAACAATTACAATGCTAATCAAAACTTCAAACCCACAAAGAATTGGAAGACAAAGGGTAAGAAGTGGGATAACAAACCTGTGCACCAGCAAGAGAAATTTGTTGGATCTTCTGATGAAGCCAATAATCCTTGCAAACACTGTGACAAATTACATTTTGGAGAGTGTTGGTTCAAGGGGAAACCAAGATGTCATAACTGTGATAGGCCAGGGCATTTTACCAAGGATTGTAGGTCCAAGAAAGCTACTCAACAGGCAAACTATGTCAGTCAAGTGGAGAACAATCCAACCATGTTCTATGTTTGTATGGCAGCTGCTATGAAGCAAGGTGAAGATATTTGGTATGTTGACAGTGGCTATAGTAACCACATGATAGGAAGAGAAGATATATTGGTGAATGTAGATAGAAATGTCACTGCCAAAGTTGAGATGGGCACAAGACAATTGGTTGATGTGGTTGGAAAGGGTGAGTTACTGGTTAAAACTAAGCAAGGCAAAAGTTACATAAGGGAGATAATGTTGGTACCTCGTTTGAAAGAGAATTTGTTGAGTGTGGGACAGATGATGGAGCATGGGTACTACCTTGTATTTGGGGGAATTGAAGTCAGAATCTATGATGATTTCACATGCTCTAACCTTGTTGTCAAGATCCCTATGAAAGGAAATCGAAGGTTTCCTTTGAAATTGCAACCAGGAATCCAAATTGCCATGAGAGCCAGTGTTAAGCAAGCTGCTGAGATATGGCATAGAAGACTCGAGCATTTAAACATGAATGCTCTAATGCAGCTACAAGCACATGAAATGGTAACTGGACTACCTGAGCTAAAAGAGAATACCACAGTATGTGAGGGATGTGCACTTGGCAAGCATTCCAGAGATGCTTTTCCTAAAGAAACAAAATGGAGAGCTTACCACTGGAATTGATTCACACTGACATATATGGACCAATGCAAACATCTACCAAATCTGGAAACAAGTATTTTCTCACCTTCACAGATGATTGTATCAGAATGAGATGGGTCTATTTTCTGAGAAGCAAATCTGAAGCATTTAGTGTGTTCAAGAAGTTCAAAGCAACTGTTGAATTACAAAGTGGGTACAAACTGAAAAAATTAAGAAGTGACAGGGGAGGACAGTACACTTCACTTGAATTTTCTCAGTTTTGTGAAGATCTTGGTGTGGAAAGACAACTCATAGTGACATATTCTCCTCAACAAAATGGTGTTGCATAGAGGAGAAATATGACCATTGTAGAAATGGCTAAATGTATGTTGTTAGAGAAAGGTATTCCATTTGAGTTTTGGGCAGAAGTAGTTAACACTGCAGTCTATATTTTCAATAGATGTCCTACCAAAGCCTTGAATAAGAAGACTCATTTTGAAGCTTACAGTGGAAGGAAGCCTGGAGTGAAACACTTAAGAGTGTTTGGATCTCTATGCTATGCACAAGTTCCATCACATATAAGACAAAAACTGGATGCAACAAGTGTCAAATGCATTTTTCTTGGTTATGGAACCTGTAAGAAGGGTTACAAGTTGTTCAATCCTAAAACTAATAAGATTGTTATCCAGAGATGTAATATTTGATGAAAAATCTTGCTGGGATTGGAAATCGTGTGCTAAGAAGAATTTGCCTATTTCGGTCTCAAATGAAGTATATGAAGATGAAGGGAGTGAGGTTGAAATTACAGAGAATGATGAAGAATTAGATTGCACAAAACCATTACAGGAGCAACAAGACCAAGTTATTGTTTCTCGTCTAAGTCAAGTGGAACAAGTGAGTCATACTGGACCACAAGAGTATGATCATACACCTCTCAGGTTCAGGATCTTGAATGAAGTGTATGAGAGATGCAATTTTTGTGTAATAGAACCTGAGTGCTTTGAAGAGGCATCAGGGGATGAAGCTTGGAGAAAAGCTATGTCCACAAAGATTGAAATGACAGAGAAGAATGACACATGGGAGTTAGTCAATAGGCCATTTGATAAACCAGTAATTGGTGTCAAATGGGTCTATAAGACAAAGCTTAATCTGGATGGCTCAGTGCAGAAGAACAAGGCAAGATTAGTGGCAAAGGGCTACTCTCAGAAGCCTGAGATTGATTTCAATGAGACATTTGCACTTGTGGCAAGGCTTGATACCATTAGAACCTTAATTGCATTGGCAGCTCAAAAAGAATGGAAATTGTTCCAATTGGATGTCAAATCTGCATTTTTAAATGGTACACTGCATGAGGAAATATATGTTGATCAATCACAAGGATTTGAAGTCAAAGGATAAGAAGACAAAGTTTACAATTTGAAAAAGGCTTTATATGGTATGAAACAAGCTCTCAGAGATTGGTATGATGAGATAGATACATACTTTAACAAGTCTGGGTTCAAGAAAAGTCAAAGTGAAGCTACTTTGTATACTAAATTCAGTGATGCAGGTCTGTTTATTGTGTCTCTATATGTAGATGACATTATCTACACAGGAAGCTCTGATGAAATGATTCAAGAGTTTAAGATAGATATAATGAAACAGTATGAGATGTCAGACTTAGGAATGCTGCACCATTTCCTTGGTTTAGGCATAATTCAAACGGATAAGGGCATATTCATCCATTAGAAGAAATATGCCAAGTCCTTACTTGAGAAGTTTGGTTTAAAAGACTGTAAAGCTGTGAAGACTCCACTTGCAATCAATGAGAAATTATCCAAGGTTGATGGAAGTGAGGATGCTGATGAAGGCTTATATAAAAAAATAGTTGGTAGTCTATTATATCTAACAGCTACTAGACCAGATTTGATGTATGCATAATGTTTATTAGCAAGATTTATGCATAAGCCTACAGGAAAACATATGGGGATAGCTAAAAGGGTCTTGAGATATGTACAAGGGACATTGGATTTTGGGATTGAGTAAAGCTGCTCTATTGATAGGCTACTGTGATAGTGATTGGGCAGGAAACTTGGATGATATGAAGAGTACCTCAGGCTATGCATTCAGTTTTGGCTCAGGGATATTTTCTTGGGCTTCAATCAAGCAATGCAGTGTAGCTCTATCCACTACAGAAGCTGTATATGTAAGTGCTGTAAAAGCTACAACACAAGCAATATGGCTGAGGTTTGTGTTATCTGATTTTGGAAAGGAACAAGTGGAGGCTACACCTTTGCTATGTGACAACACTTCTGCCATAGCCATGTCCAAGAACCCAATGTTCCATCAGAAAACAAGGCATATCAATGGGAGATATCACTTCATAAGGGATGCTATTCAAGATGGCACCGTTGAGCTGAACTACTATAGAACAGAGGAACAATTGGCAGACATTTTTACCAAGGCTCTTCCTAAGGATCGGTTTGAATATTTAAGAGCTGCACTCGGAGTGAAATCAGCAAAACATTTAGAAGGGAGTATTGGTGTATAAATGTATTTGCTATATTGGTTTTAATATATACAAGTTGTAAGATGTAATGTGAGCCTTTGGATCATATTCATATGACATCTAGATTAGATTGTAATGAGTCATAGCTCATGACATGTGTAAGCATCTTATATGATGACTTAATAATGGATGGTTGTGATTGATTTGTAATGATGTGAGAAAGTGAGTGTGTTGTTCACTTCTCTAATATAAAATATACACTCTCCAAATTCCTTGCTCGGTGAGAATGGAATCCAATGAACCTTGAAGCTTTCATGGTTTTCTAATCTTCTTCTCTCTGTACATTTCTGCATTCATTATTTTCATTGAAGAAACTCAATCCAGAAATCAAACACTAATAAACACTACCCAATTTCAAATTTAATTGTGTACCCCACATAATGAAAAGTTTTGTTCACAATTAAAATTTTAAAGTCACTAACAAATTTTTCTTTTTTATTTAAGTAATGCTATTCATACCATGTTTTGTACCACATTTTCATACCACCTTAGGTGGCATTTGATGTGGACAGCCACATCACTTAAATTAATCAGATTTTTAAATTTAGTTCATTATTTAATAAACTAATAATTAAGGTCATCTCAAACCGATGGCTGGTCAGATGGCTCATTTTAGCCCTTTGAACCTCCAAGATTCTCCAAGATATTAATATTTTAATGAACAGTACAGGGCCATATTTGCCTCCGTCTCCAACCGAGAGCCAGAGGGCTCGTTTTAGCCCTGTCACAAAAAACCGTCTCCAACCGATGGCCAAATGGCCATAAGGCCAAACATAATTTATTATTTAAAAACTACAACTTAAATGTTGTTTAAGTTTCATGTTGTTAAATGTTTTTTTTTATGTTGTATAATTTTTATGTTGGTTAATGTTATTAATATTATTTAATGTTGTTTCATGTTACTTAATTTAATTTAATGTTGTATAATGGCTTAGGAGGTTATAGAAAAAAATAGATTTAAAAAAAATATGAAACAAATTTTATAAAATAGAAGTTATAGGAAAAAAAAAAGAATTTAAAATAAAATGAAACAAATTTTGTGAAATAGAAGTTATAGGAAAAATGAAATTTAAAAAAAAAATGAAACAAATTTGTAAAATAAAAGTTATAGGAAAAAAATAAAATTAAAAAAAATATATGAAAAATAGAAGTTATAGGAAAATTTTTGTAAATAAAAAAAAAAATAATAAAACTGTTAAAAAAAAATATTCAAAGAATTCATGTCGGTTATAACTGGCAGGAAATCCAACATAAGCAAAAAAAATATAGCCAGCCCTCCAGCCCTCTAGCCCTTTCCGATTCCGTGGGGCCCTCTCAGATTCCAAAGCCCTCTGGCCTAGCCCTCGGTTGAAGACGATTTTCGGTCCCCTTGCCCTCTGGACCCTTCGGTTGAAGATGGCCCAAGAAAAACTAGTTAATTAAATGATGATTGTGGTATACGAGGAGTCTTTCTCCTTCATTTCCTTGGCTTTTGCAAATTTTTCAAATGATGTGGCTGTCCACATCAGATGTCACCTAAGGTAGCATAAAAATGTGATATAAAAACATGGTATGAATAACATTCCTCTTTTTATTTGGTTGGTAAAAGTTGTCATTTTCAAACCCGAAGTGTAGGTAGACTAAATTTATTAAGCTCAAAATAGAATTACCAATACAATATCCAATCATCTATATTCAATTCTTTTGAAATCAATTATCCATAATCAATGGTTTCCATGCCACTATTTAATGTAGCTCAACCATTTCTTATTATTCAAAAAAAGCCACACTCGTTGTCGCTTGCTATGGAGCAGTTCAAAGGCCAGCCCCGGCTTCCGAAATTCGCCGTCCCGAAACGGTACGACGTGAAGCTGAAGCCTGACCTCGCCGCCTGCAAATTCGGCGGCTCCGTCGCCATCGACCTCGATATCGTCGCTGATACCAAATTCGTCGTCCTCAATGCCGCCGAGCTCACCGTCAACGCCGGTTCCGTCTCTTTCACTCACGGAGGCTCGTCCAAGGTAATCTCTGATCGATGCGCATTTTCTTTTCAAAAATTGTAGAACTACAAAAAAGTAGAGTTGAGGAGTTTGGCTGATGAAATTTCATTGTTTTTAGGTTGATCTGTTCATTTTTACTCGTTTAGTAAATCTAAAGCGACTTAATCAATCGTTAATTAGTTTTAATTTTGGTTTAATTACTGCTCTGTTTCTGATTTGTGAATTGTGAGCAAGTGAACAGATTGCAATTCATAGAATGATTGTAAAATTGTCAACTTTACTGCCTTGTTTGGCTGGTCAGATATTTACTGAATGAGTCAATGAACGTTTGAGCAGGTGTTCAAGCCTTCGAAAGCTGAGACGTTCGAAGAGGATGGGATTTTGGTTTTGGAGTTTGGAGAGATGCTTCGGATTGGGTATGGTGTTTTGGCTATTGAGTTTGAGGGAATTTTGAATGACAAGATGAAGGGGTTCTATAGAAGGTAATTTTCGAATGCCAAAATTTTTAGGCAGTCCATCGTCGTTTGTTTTTTCGATATTATAAGATATCATTGGTATAGATATGTCTAAAATTTGATTTGTTTTGTGAAGTACATATGAGCAGAACGGTGAGAAGAAAAATATGGCAGTTACACAGTTTGAACCGGTTGATGCCAGGCGGTGCTTTCCATGTTGGGATGAACCTGCTTGCAAGGTTACTCTCTCTCTCTCTCTCTCTCGCACACAGTTGACTTAAGATGTTGATTTTCATCATTATCAAGTGATTTTGTTCACATCATTCTGGATATGTGTAGTTCTGAATGTATTTTTGAAACTAGGAAAAAAGAGATCTGTTGTTTATGATGGTAGTATAGATGAGAAATCAATCTTCCCGTTCTGGTTAAAATTTTCAAATCTAGAGTTTATGGCTTACTGGCTATTTGGTTGGCAGGCTACATTCAAGATTACACTTGATGGTATTCCGTCGGAACTAGTAGCCCTTTCCAACATGCCGATTGAAGAAGAAAAAGTTAACGGACATCTGAAGACAGTTTCATATGTGGAAACACCAATTATGTCTACATATTTGGTGGCCGTTGTTGTCGGATTGTTTGATTATGTTGAAGATCATACTTCTGATGGTAAACTCCTATACAATATCCCTAGTTTTCATGTGTATGTCAGTACAACTGTACAACCCTTTTCTTAATGATGTCACAGTTTAATGTCGTTACAGGGGTCAAGGTGCGGGTATATTGTCAAGTTGGTAAGGCAGACCAAGGGAAATTTGCTTTGCACGTTGCTGTCAAGACACTTGAATTGTACAAAGAGTATGTTCAAAAGTTACTGATCATTCATATTCAAATTGGCATATACACTTGATGCATGTTATCAACAAAAATTGGCGGTTTCTCTAGATTTCCCCCTTCCGCACTTATGCTGCATTATTCAATATATAATCATTGACAACAAGTTCTGCAGCTACTTTGCTGTGCCATACCCTTTGCCCAAATTGGATATGGTCGCAATACCTGATTTCTCTGCTGGTGCCATGGAGAACTATGGTTTAGTTACATACCGAGAAACAGCTTTGCTTTTTGATGAACAACATTCTGCAGCTGTCAACAAGCAATGGGTAACATGCGCATCCTGAATGTCACCTTAGCTTTCAGAGTTATCTTGGTTTGATATGGTAGGGATGTATAATTTTTGCACCCAATGATATGTTTAATCACTTTATTTGGTTTTGGTAAAAGGTCGCGACTGTCGTGGCACATGAATTGGCACACCAGTGGTTTGGCAATCTTGTAACAATGGAATGGTGGACACATTTATGGCTGAATGAGGGATTTGCAACATGGGTATCACATCGTAGTTCTTGTCATTGTTATACTTGTTATTTTCCATGCCGTTGTACTTATAAGTATTTTAATGTCATTAGGTGAGCTATTTGGCTACTGATAGCTTGTTCCCCGAGTGGAAAATATGGACTCAGTTTCTTGATGAACTTACTGATGGTCTTAAGCTGGATGGGCTTGAAGAATCTCACCCCATTGAGGTACTTATTTGGGGACTTGGTCTTTCATGGGTTTCATTTTAATTCTGTCCTAAATTATGCTGTATCCTGGCATCAAATCTGGATCATCTGCATAGAAGGCTTTAAATAGTAATATCACCACTATAGTTTTCAAGGCGTTACTCATTGGAGGGTATTAGTATATATAAATATGTATTTCTGGTATATTATGCTTTAATGCTTTTCCTTTTGGCCAGGTGGAGATCAATCATGCTGCTGAGGTTGATGAAATATTTGATGCGATAAGTTATAAAAAAGGTGCTTCTGTTATTCGGATGCTACAGAGCTATCTAGGTGCTGAAGTTTTCCAGGTAGGTCCTTTGATTTGTCAGCGAGTGTGCTTGAGGGTTGAAGGATCAACTATCTTATTTTCTATGATATAAAAAGATTACAGAGTTAATTTCCTGCTACTTTTGAATGCATCCAGCGGTCACTTGCTTCATATATAAAAAAACATGCTTACTCAAATGCAAAGACAGAAGATTTGTGGGCTGCCCTTGAGGAGGGATCTGGTGAACCTGTAAACAAGCTAATGAATTCATGGACACAGCAAAAAGGTTACCCGGTTATTTCTGTCAAAGTCAAAGATCAGAAATTGGAGTTTGATCAGGTTTTCTTATGTTTGCTTCTTTCAAAGTTGTTTGATTATCTATGGCATGAACAATGACCTAATCAATGATCTAATAAATAAATTAATCTGTGGCAGACACAATTCTACTCAAGCGGTTCCCAAGGCGATGGGCAATGGATTGTGCCGATCACATTATCCTGTGGCTCATATGATGTACACAAGAATTTCCTACTGCAAGCGAAGTCTGAAACTCTTGACATAAAGGAATTTCTGGGTTGCTCAGTAGGAAAGGCTGGATGTGGAGGCAACAAGGACAATGCAATATGCAGTTGGATAAAAGTGAATGTGGATCAGACTGGTTTTTACAGAGTGAAATATGAGGACGAACTTGCAGTTGCACTTAAAAACGCTATAGAAAAGAAACAATTGTCTGAAACTGACAGATTTGGTAATCATCATTTCATACACGTGCTTGTTTATCTCTTTGATAGTGAAAGCTTTGGTTAATATTTTTGCTTTCACAGGCATTTTGGATGATTCGTTTGCCCTATCAATGGCTCGCAAGCAGTCTTTTGCTTCATTGCTTACCTTGTTGAGCGCTTACAGAGAGGAACTTGACTATATTGTGCTGTCAAATTTGATTACTGTAACGATCACCCCTGCATTGTGTTTATACTTTGCGTTTATGTTACTGCATTTGTGACCTTGGCCTGATTCTGGTCCTCACTTTTTACAGGTAAGTTGTAAGCTCGCAAGAATTGCAGCTGATGCTGTACCCGGACTACTGGATCACATTAATCAATTCTTTATTGGCCTTTTCCAGTATTCTGCTGAGTAAGATTGTTCTCTCTTAAACAACTGAAGTGCGGGGCTAGATTTGCTATTTTCTTTTTCTTTAATTTTGTCTAGTTTTATTATTTATGTTGGAATTTCTTTGCAGGAAGCTTGGTTGGCAGCCTAAACCCGGCGAAAGCCATTTAGATGCAATGTTGAGAGGAGATATTTTGAATGCGCTTGCTGTGTTTGGACACGACCTAACATTAGATGAAGCAACTAGGCGTTTTCATGCCTTTTTAGAAGACAGAAACACGCCCCTCCTTCCCCCTGACATTAGAAAGGTTGCTTTGATGTAAATCATTAATTACACATACATATTTAACCTTTTCGTTTCTTCATTGATGTTCATCATGGACTATTGTTGCAGGCAGTATATGTGGCTGTAATGCAAAGGGCAAGCGTATCTAACCGATCAAGCTATGAATCTCTTCTTAGACTCTACAGAGAGAGTGATTTAAGCCAGGAGAAAACCCGCATTTTAAGTTAATATATGTAATTAGTAAAATAATTCTGAAATGTTAGCCTGTTGGATTGTTGCGCTAATCGATGTTTATGTGCCTGTAGGTTCTTTAGCATCTTGTCCTGATCCCAATATTACATTGGAAGTTCTCAACTTTATATTGACTCCTGAGGTATTTTGATTTTTTGTCTCTTAATTGGAGGTTGAAGTTTTACAAACCAGCAATAATTTAGAGTGTCTCAAAGCTAGATGATATACTGACTTTAATACCCGTCTACGTAGGTTCGCAGTCAGGATGCTGTCTTTGGACTTGCTGTTAGCAGTAAAGGACGGGAAATAGCTTGGACGTGGTTGAAGGTAGCTCTCAAGCACTGGTTTTTAATCAGCATACTACAAAATGCACACATTCGTGCATTTTATTTTTCTTTTCCCACTTTTGTTACCATGATTCAGTTGCTATTTGGATTGTCCCGAAACACAGGAGAACTGGGAGCACATCTCAAAGACCTGGCGGTCTGGATTTCTAATTACTAGCTTTGTCAAGGCAGTTGTTTCTCCGGTTCGTTTTTTCATACTGTAGAAACTTTCGTTCTTATCCTCGAGATTTTTTGTTGCGTATCGTAGATTTGAAATTACATGAGTAATGCCTTGTCATTTCCTTGTACCTTCCTCTGCAGTTTGCTTCGTTTGACAAGGTTAAGGAAATAGAGGAGTTCTTCACAGCCCACCCCAACCCGGCGATAACCAGAACCTTGAAGCAGAGCATTGAGCGGGTACAGATTAACGCCAAGTGGGTTCAGAGCATCCAGAGCGAGAAAAGCCTTGCCGACGTTGTGACGGAGTTGGCATACAGGAAATACTAGGGTTCCATGTTTGGCTTCTGTTTTGAAAGAAGACTGGATTTCCAAAGTTTATGTTACTTGAATTTGCCAAGACAAAGAATAAAGAGACAAATAATAAAAGTACCAAGTTTTTCTTTAATATATGTTACGATCACATTAAGTTATTACGTTCCTTTCTGCTTCTATTTTTGTTTAAAAGGTGATTTTCGCACTACCTTCTCCTCGAAAAAATCAAACTGGGAAATGAATGGAAAAAGAGGGAACTTTGCCCATCCGAATTTTTTTATTTTCCTCACAAGTGAACGTTTGAGATTGAACTCATTAAAAAAAAAAAAAAAAAAGTGTGCAGGACATACAACTTTCATCAGGAGAAAACTTGAGCTTTATGGGCAGGTAAATTCAAAGTTTTCCACAAGTGAACGTTTGAGATTTAACTCGTGAAAATCCATTTTTGTTCAAGCAAAATCATTACAAGTGGCAAGCAAATTCCAGATTTAGAAATTCCATAAGCACTAAGATTGAAACAATATATTAAGCAAATACCTCGCTGAGCAATTTTTTTGGAACTCGGAGGCATAATGAATACAATGTCAAAAGCATCACACTGCCACCATTTTCCTAGTACAAAGCAGCCAAGATTTACAGAGCCACAGCGCTCGGCAGTGTATAGCAATTGTTCTATGGTACATACAGACTGCTTGCGGTTCGGATTAAGCAATGAAACCCGGGTGAAAAACATACGGGCAACATGATATATCAGATCATACGAAAGTTTTTATATCATACAGCTACGGATCAAATGGGAGATGAAGGAACTGATCACGTTTTGCTTTTAAACTTCCTTTGAGCTTTCAGATCCACCACAATCACAGTTATGTTGTCCTTACTTCCTTTGAGAAGAGCACGGTTCGAAAGAAACTCCGCAGCTGCCTGGGCAGCGGGATCAATTCCTTCGCCTCTTTCCAGCGGAAGTCCATCAGCACCATTCTTCTTGTGCCAGAGGAGTATTCGTCTCCGAGCAAGGTCACACACTTCTTCATTTGACATAACGTCCCATAAACCATCACTCGCTAATATTAGGCATTCGTCGTCTTTTGTTCGGGGAATAAACATCACTTCTGGTTCTGGAATGATGCATGGCTTTAAATATCTATCGCCTGCAAACCCAAAACCAAAGTTGAAATTCAACTTTACTAACTGTTGAACTGCTCGAGCTTTTGAGTAGGCCATAACTTTTCTATGCACTTTGGTCATGAAATGTCTTTGTGCGTCTAAAAGTACCATGACCTAGCATCAAATCTACATGACGATATGATTCTTTGGACAGAGTTTAGCTACAAATTTACTGAATATATAGCATTCGGTGAGGTACCACAAGGGTTTCTACAAGAACAGCATCCGGTTGAGAAAGAAAAAAAACCATGGTGAAGCACATACCTATAGACCTTGACATAGCAAGAACGCCACAAACACGATGGCCATTCCATTGTATGACCTTGCCTCCAGCTGCTTCAATCCTTGCATATTCGTCTTCCCGATTTGGCTACAATTGATTTTCCATACACAGTTATTTTATGACAAAATACAATAAATGCAGATCAGTTTCCATAAACAGTCATAAACTATAAGATACAAGACCTCAGTCAGAATGTCTTACTTTATGATCCACCGACAAAGCCATGGGTTCTTTACCCCGACAGAGAACTGCTCTGGAATCTCCACAGTTTGCTACTATGATATGAGACGAGCAAATAAGGGCAACGACAGCAGTGGAACCAACAGTTTCTGGGGCAACAGGCTCAAGACCAGCCTTCCCTCCAACCTCAGTATCAACCTTAAGAAAACAATTTGTAAATGCCTTTGTCCACTGCGCTTGGCAATTATCTTTGATACTTTCATGAATTAGGCCTTCCTTAACAGATTCTATCTCTTCAGCTAAAGCCAAATGAACGCGGTCATGACAATAGTTTGCAACCTAAAGAAAATTAAAGCAGATTCCATGAAATACAATTACCGGTAGAAAGACATTATGTGCATTTTATGCAGCAGCAAAAAGTTGCCCACGGAACACATAAGGTTATGAAATGGTACCTGAGACCCTCCATGACCATCATAGACTCCAAAGAAATGAACAGTTTGGTGCAAACACTTGCTCAAGCCATCAAGTATGCGGTCACCAATCAGCATTTGAATTGGAATCTTAAACAGTTGTGGTATAGCGGCAAGCGCATCTTCCATCTCTGGCCTTCTTCCAATCACAGACGTAAACCCCCAAAGCGGTACATAGTCTACCTCAAAAACACTGCGGCTAACTGTTTCTTTGGCCCCCGTTTCCACAGGTAATTGATCAACAACTGCAGATGGCTTTGGGTCAGACCCATCACCAATTACTTCCTCAAGGCTCCCCGTCACAGGAAGGGGATCACTTGTGATCTCTGTCTCAACATTTGAATCACCTAAATCCGTAGCCTTATTGACAACTTCTACACAGCAAATGCTCTTCTCCTTGTCTACAGAACTCAACGTGCCTGCATCAGGACCAATCTCATAAACGAGGAAGTCCTCTAAACACAAGCTACTTGACTCACTCGCCACTGAGAGTGAACAAGAGCTATCAAGAACCTGATCGCCTTCCAATGATAAAGAATCATCGTCCTCACTCTCACAGCCTATCGCATCAGCAGAAGAAACCCAATTACTTTCGTCTTGAGATATCATATCCAACAAAGGAGCTCCTCCCCCCTTGTCCTCTTTTGGCGCTGAAACTGCTCCAAAACTATCATTCCCCGAACAATTACAATTACAATCCTCTTCACCAGCTGCAACCGTCTCACTGGAACCCATGGTGACAGAATCAGATAGCAATCCCGCCGTGTTTGTCATTAGCTTAAGTCTTGTGATATCCATGTGGACAGCTATGGTTGGGTTATCACAGACTGAGTTACCTACTCTAAATGGCACCGCGACTGGCGGAGACATTTCCTCCATCAAAATCCTTATCTGGGCAGTACAAAAAGTTACCCTCCAACATCACACAAGCTGTCATTTCTCAATTAATCTCTGACTTTCTCCCCCTATTGAGAATGATTCCGGAATGTCAACGGTGGGTTCTAACAGGCCATTTTCCATGCCTGAGGCACCCGAATAAAGGAGAAAAGGCGGTGCAAAACTCAGGAGATGTGAATGTACAAATGAGCTCAAAAAGGTGGTGGAAAAGGAAATGGGTAGTCAGATCTGGTCAACAACAATGGATCCACACTTCCACTTTAGGAAATTGAACCCTATAGACTAAATTGACACGTTTTTAGCCCCTTCCAACTTCTTCTCTGGCCTCCTCTCATCAACTACGCCCAGAAAGAAACAATCTTTAAATGCACAAATGGAAAGAACAAAAAAAAAAAACAAACTGCAAAATTAGAAGAAGTACAAAAATCAGATTAAATTTAGAACCAACCCCTTATCTAAACACAAGAAATAAAAAAAAGAAAGAGGAGGTCATGAGAAAGAAACCCAACAAAGGCAAAGCACCAAGAATCACAGGAAAAACCAACTCTACCAAAGAAAGCAACTTTTTCCAACATATTAACTTAAAGACTTCCCTGGATCTGAGGCAACCTATCTCTGCCTCTTGTAATTCAACTCTCTCTCTTCCCACTCTCTCTCCAAATAATTATGACAATTATTAAGAAGGAAAAACAAGAAGAATCACTACCTAATTTGTCAATTGTATAGTCTTTCCTTCCCTACCTCCCATCCTCTCTCTCATCCTCTCTCTCTCTTAAACTTTACTCAAACAGCTGAACTCCATGAAAAGGATCAAAGAAATCAAGAAAACAAGATATGGGAAGCTTACCAATTAAAAATCCCAGCTCAAAGATGACTGCCTTTTTATTAATAAATGTACCTGCAGAGAGTTGAGAGAGCGCAAGAAAGGGCGTGGAAGAGGAGAAATATACCAAAAAAAAAGTAAATAAAAAAAAGAAAAATAATGGAGGAAGAAAAGGACAAGAAAGAGACAGGACAGACGGGAGTGTATTTGAAGAGTGAGAAAAAGGTAACACGTGTCAAATCTAGAAGAGCGTATTAAAGCATCTCCACCCATCCCATGATCCCTGCCTTTTTAATTCTCTAATCCTAAATTATTATCAAAAGGAAATTGCTTAAAAGTGATTTTTATTGTTATCTTTATATATCTATAATTTTTTGTTAATATCTTCGCTTTGCTGTCTGCCCTTGTTGGCAGTGTTGCTCGTGGACTGCCATGACCTTTTTTCACTTGCCTACAGGTTCTTTGGGGTATGTAGTTGTGTTGGGCGTGAAGCTTGGACTTGGATGCTGGTGTCGGTGAGGCGTGGCTTTGTTTGGGGATCGAATTTGACTGGATCGACATACACGGTTGCTATTTTGGTGGTTGCAACGGCGATTTTGACGGATGTTGCAGTGGCTATGGTTGTTTCTGTGTGTTTTGTGTTTTGGGCTCAATTTTTGGTTGGGCCTCTATTGGTTGTTTGTGTTTTCGTTCTTCGGCATTTGTGTTGTAAATTTTGGACTTCTGTGTGTGTAGTGTTTGTTGGTAATGTATGTTACCTTTGCTCAAACAAAAAAAAAGAGAGAATGTCGTAGAGAGTCTTATCTAGTGTAAGAGTTGATATAGTGTTGATTAATAATAATGAGATATTCGAATTCAAAACTTCTCATAATATTTGTACTAATATTTGTACTTAGTTACTAAGAAAGTGAATTTAACAATGAGGAATCACTTCATTTCTCGTGATTGATAAGTCCAGATTAATAAAAAAAAATTCATGTCTTATGAAAAGCGAAACTGTCTTTTCAAACTTAGATTTCATTTTTATTTTCATTAGAAACTCAAGAGAAGCATTAATTACAGTCTTAACAACTAGTGTGCTCCCATTAACAATTAATAAACTTATTTCCGCGTATCCAATGCAACATATGAGATGAGCTATTTGGTATAGAATGTAGTTAGAAGGCTTGACTTGACTTACTAATTCGTTATCTTTCCCTTTCAACTTACTAATCGTATTATTAGGTTGGGAGGAGGCTGACAACTTTAAGCTTAATTATTCAGAGTTTGCTGCATCTAGTTGACTTTAGCAAATAATTAATTAATAGTAACAAGCTTATATTAAGGTTTAACTACATATTAGGTAAACAGATACAAATTAACAAGCACATAATTAAGTGATATTTATTAGTTTTTTCTAATTTTTTGAATGATTTCTCTCTAAGAGCTCACCTGTGCTTTTCAGAAATTACAAGAAAATTATGTTAATGATTGTTCAACCTTATAGAGAGAGACTTAAATCGAACCGAGACGTCAAAGTGACGGACAATCAGTTCTATTTAAATTGCCAAATCTTATTCAGTTTCATCCAAGCTCGGTTTTTGAATTTTCGCGGAAGAAGAAGAAGCGGTTCAGTTGATTAAAAAATATATTGATTTTGAAAATATTTGTACATAAATATTGATCTGAAAACAGATGGAAAATTAGAATAATGTCTAGTGTTCATTAATTTTAATTATATTTTCAAAACATCCTGAAACCGAAAGGGAAGATGTCCAAGTCCGGACGACTGCTGCCGGTGTCATAAAACGACGTGACTCACTGACGCGAATTACATAAAATTAAAATTACGGCCCACTTGGTGGACTCGGTTTCGTGGATTATTATTGGGTCTCGGATTTGTGTGGGTCAGAGGGCTATAGACTGCTGAGCCCAAATTGTTTTTATTTATTTATTTATCTTGGTACTGAAAATTTGTTCTTATTACAATTGAACATGTTCGATTTAGAAGAATATTTAAAAATCCAACACAAGGTTTTTTGTTTTTATGTGGGTGAAAATCTCCAATTTTAAACAAAAAAAAAACAAAAGTAGCAGATCTAGGTGTAGCCAAGTTGATTTGCTTAATGTTTTTCTATAATGCATTTTAATTCGAATCATTTTTCTGTAATGTAAATTTAGTTAGAATGTCACCTCTGCCGAGGGTTTAAGCTGTGTTTTGTGTGACTTGGCTGCTAATGATTGGGTTGAAATGCCCAAATGTTTTGTGGATGGTGAATCCATCAAGTTCTTGTCTGCCTTCTCATTTGAGCCAAGGATTGAGGCTTTTGTGCGATTTGCACATTGTGTTATTGGATTTATTTATTTTTTGCTTCTTATTGTTTTAGCATTTATCTTGCATTGTATTGTTCTCATTCTGTTTATGTTTAAGTGCTTCTAGCTAAAAGTGTTTTCAGACAACAAAAGTCTTAAGTGCGTTGGTTAGGAGTTGTGAACTATTTTTTGGAGGTTTTTTTTTTTTTTTCCACTTGGAAATGAAGACCTGGATGCTACATGTCCCTTGAAATACTTGGTTTTGTGAATTTTGAATGTCCATTTCGAAAATTTTGGCCATCTCGTATGCCAAGAGGCCTTCTTTAGACCAGGCCACAGGTGATAGAGAGCTAAGGCCACAGGTGACAGAGAGATAACCATATCTTCTAGGTCCAGGGCGTTTATTCCAAGGCGCCCAACTATACTATACACCATACTTTGTCTTAATACTGGTTAATTCTTGTATTTCAGAAAAATATTTTTCTGCTTTTTGGAGACAAGTACGATATTCATTAGCATTATGGAAGAACATGTACAAGAGAGAATAGGGTACACCACTGAAAGGGGCCACAATAAAATTCTTGTTGGAATTTTAACCCGATCAAAAGAGAAAAGAACGCCACACGCCAAAATTACATAGTATGACTACTCTTTACAACGCTCCTCAAACCAAACTAAGTCTATGTGCAATGCAGTTAGCTTCCCTATCCACATAATTGTATTTGACATGTTGAAAAAAGCCATGAAGGATCATTAAGCGCAGGTCCAAGTAATGAGGAGTCAACAGAGGAATGCTTTGACGAATCACCTTCCAATGCCTACAAGTTCTCACGGCATTGGTGAAGATGATCAAAAGTTCAGTTGAAACTTCAGGAGGGGACGTTGATGGTCGACATCACGCCTTTTGATTCGGCAGAATCCCTGAAACGATAGATGGATTCTCGATTTAGCAACATCTAGAAGACATTGTCCTAGAATTAAATTTTCTACGAGACACCTAGATTATATGTAGATTAAATCCAAACAACAAACCTCACTGGAAACTTGAAGGTGAGTTCAACTGACGCTCCTTAATTTGGCTCACATCCGCTCAGTCTTTCGTATGTTGTGCAAAAACTTGCGCAACTAAGATAAGCAAATCCATGCGTCGGGAAAATTTGATATCGAATTTGGTACGTACAAATGAATAATTACCTAAAAGTATGTCATAAATTAGTAAGATGTGGACAAAAAGTTAAATAATCATTACTAATTTGATATATATAAAATCAGAGAATCACCTTTCCAAAGAAGATTAATCTATACGCCTAGCTCGTGGGTCACCACTTGATCCACATTACTCATCTCTCCTTCTCCTTTGAAGAAGAAAAATAATCAAATTAAACAAACACGATAATAGCATTTGTTATTGATACATAAATAAATACGTAAATAAGATAAGTGGAGCTTAGTTACCAGATATATGATAAGATTTTGATGTTTGGGATGTGAGAAATCTTGGGCCACTCCTCTCCACTGCCTTGTTCACAACGCTCTGAAAGATTCGGACAACCCTGAATGATAAGCTCTTGCACCGGTGTTTTGCAGAGGAAGTCTGGCAGTGTTGTTAAGTTTTTGCAGAAACTGATATTTAAGGAGGAAAGGCATGGCATGATTGAAATTTCAAAATCCTCGTTGTTCCACCCTTCCACGCCTACGTCCCACTCTTCCAACGCTGACATGTTGCAAATCCGTAGTTGTTTCAACTTTGGGAAAAATGATGATGATGATGATGATGATGATAATTTCAATGACATTGCGTAATCTTGGTCGACTATTCCCAAAAACTCACCACCAATCTTTTTCACCTTTTGCATTACCCATAGAGATAGTTCTTCAAGGTATGGCAATTTCCCAAGAGGAGGCAAAAACTCACAATTATACCATTCAAATAGAAAGATGATTCTTAAGTTTCGCAAAGACATCATCCAATTGGGGCAGGTGGTGCCCGAATGATAAGAAATGTGTAAAGATTCCAGATTTTCATGCGGTCATAAGACATTCAATATTTCAACAGTGCTTCTTGCTTGCTGCTTGTATTGGACATCACTACAATCAATTCCGAGATGAAAGAGTTGGTTCATGTCCCACAACTGTGCTTTCTCAAGCTCACTCTCATCTTTCACATTCCCCTTCAATGTTATGTTGAGACGGCCATCCAGGTTCAAGACTTTCAGATCTCCCAATTGTAATGCTGTTGTACCCCCATCCTCGCCACAACCCACAACATACCAATCAATTGTTTTCAAATTCTTTAATCTACGAATCCCTTTTGGTAAGTACTTCAGCTCAAAACACCCAAAAACATAAAGGTGTTTTAAGCTAATCAACTTTTCCATATTATCAGGTAGTTTTTCAAATTGCTGACATTAATAAAGACGCAAGGTATACAAATTGTACAACTCACAGATACTGTCAGGTAATGTCTTCAAACCAAGATTCCATGACAAATCAATATGCCTCAAATGTATCAATTCACCAATTTCTTTTGGGACTTCACTTATGCCATTATTACTCAAATTTAATGACCTAAGACATTTCAGTTGTAAAATAAAATTGAAACCTATCGTCGTAGGATTATATGACTCAAGAATTGTGAAAGTACGCAGATTTTTGCAATTGTAATATGCATTAAAAGATGGGAGTGGCCCACCATGTTTCAAACTTAAGGTCAAATGGCAAACCTTTTCATCCAAAACTTTTGTTTCATTGCCAACACCCTCATCATCGATAGTCAAACATTCATTCTTGGTGAGAGATTGCATAAAGTCATGAACAATATTATGCATTTTGCATCCTATAATTTTACCACTGAGACTATCTTTCTGCAAATCTTGGAAAAAAGCTTGAGCTACTAAGTCATCAAAAACTGCTTCACCAATGTCTCCCTTACCCTCATTCCCTTCTAAATTAAGATAATCTTGCGCCATCCAAAGATTAACCAATTCATCTCTCTTAAACTCGTAATCTTTTAGAAAATGAGCACAACACAAAAGGCAACATTTGACTGATGGGGCCAAATCATTATAACTTAGTAACAGGGGTTGGAAAACTTTTTGCTCCACCTCTTCTCGATCCCATATCTTACTGTTCAAAACACCTAATCATTCTCTCCTTGTTCTCTTATTGCGCATGAGACTGCCTAAAGCTTTTGCGGCAAAAGGCAAACCCTTACATTTCTCTACAATTTTCTTACTAATATCTTCAAACGCCTTAGACTCATCTACTTCACCATAAGAAAATGGCATGTGATTAAAGATTGACAAACAATATTGTTCACTCAACTTTTCCAAATTAATCATGTCACTTGTTGCTCTCATCATATCAACAACCCCGTGCTTTCTTGTGGTCACCAATATTCTATTGCCATGAGCACCACTTTGGATTAGTGGTGCCCTTAAGCGCTCCCACTTTTCACTGTAGTGGCTCCACACATCATTTAGAACAAGGAGAAACATTTTGCCCTCGATAGATTTTAACATGCACTGCAAGATACAGTCCAACTCATCTGAAATTGGGGCACCATCACCAATTATGGATTTGGCAATCTTAACCTCATCAAAAGGGTCTGAGACACAAACCCACACTCTTTTTTCAAAATAAGCTTTAACCTTGCCATCATTATAAACTAGTTGGGCCAGAGTTGTCTTACCCATTCCTCCCATCCCTAGAATAGGGATGATATGAAGCCCCCTCCGATCACTCAACAAGTTTGTGATCAGAATGTCTTTTTCCTTTTCTCGACCAAATACTTCTGACATGACGACAATAGACGAAGTCTTACGTCGTTCAAGTAATTGCTGAATGCCTCTTTCTATGCGTTGAAACTCATACATTTTTCTTTGATCATCAATTGCTCTCAGCCTACCATTTAGATCTTTTATCTTACTCGCAATGTCATGGCCAAAAGCTACCTCTCTGGCTTTGCGAAAACAAAAGCAACTAGGGGAAACAGAGAGAGTTACCTTCTTCTTCTTGTTAGGAACAAAACATCAACATTTTCTCCTTCCCGTTCTTGCTTCTCAACCTGTTGTCTCAGCATCTCGGTGTTCCACTCGTCCAACACATCCACCATCTGGAAAGATATGTCTTTGAGCTGATCCAACCAGTTCCTCACGCTGGCGTCCTTGACTTGCTTTTGCTCTGCATCTTCGAGAATGGCTTGAATAGTTCTGAGATGGCCAACAAAATCTTCAACATCTTTATTGGCTTTCAAAACAAGTTTCACCTCCCCGTCCACGAACTCATAAGTTGTTGAAGCCAGCCGATCTAGTAGCATGGAAATGATCCCATCAACCATTTTTTCAGCCTCAGAGGTCTGTTGACAGTGGAAAAAGAAATGATGAACGAGAAATGCAGGATGGTTTGTGACAATGCCTCTCTTCTATCCAGCTAACATGATGATTCCAACTCAATCAAGTCAAGCAAAGCAAAGTTGTAGTCCGCTGTCATGTTCTGTGGGGGCTAACTTCAACAAACCCCACAGAAATAAAGTAATTTGTATTATTAGTCTATGGATGCCAACTTCAACGAACCCCGCAGAAATAAAGTAATTTGTATTATTAATCTGTGCATGTCAATTCCATCTTATTAATATCTTCATTTGTAAATGAGAAGTTTTTAATTCAAATTTTTTAGATGATGTATTCGATACTAATTTATTTCTTCATCATATAGTGTAAATATCTCGTTCTATATAAAAATAAAGTAAAGCAAGGCTTATATGATTCCAAGTGGATCAACTCAAGTCAAGTGAGTGGTAGTGTGGTGTCATATTTTGTAGAGGCCGACTACAACTCACTCGACAAAACTAAAGTTTATATGATGATTCCAAGTCGATCAAGTTGCAAGTAAAGTAAATTGATTGGTAATGTGGTGTCATATATTGTAGAGGCTAACTGCAACTCACTCGACAGAAATAAAGTGATTAGTGTAAAAAGGAGAAAAAATCAAGCCATCGTTGACCCTACCATTTATAAAAGACAAGCATTCAATTCTTATGTGGTAATTTGCAATCGAACTCTAGCTCTGTTTTTTCTTTTTACCTTGATCATGGTAGTCTCTTTTTATGTAAATTTTCATCTGGAGCATTAGAGAAACTCCACTTGTTATAGGAAGGTAAGGATAAGGGCAATGAAATTGGCTTTACTATTAGCTTTGAATAGTAATTGTCTTTGCAAATCCACTCGTTTGGAAAGAGGAAAAGTAAATGCAATAGTATTACTATTCAAAAATATATTTTTTATTTTTGTATTAGTCTTATCATTCATATGTCATTATCGTTATAAATTTTAGATTAGATTTTCAATTACTTTTATCGCGCCACATGTCATTATGTATTAGTAATACCCGCTTAGATTTTTGTTAAGATTCTCGACCATGTAGTGCCACCTGTCATTAATCTTGGCTCCGGGGGTTTTGGATTACGTGAGGGTGGCTCCAAGGGTTCAGCCTGCGAGCAAACAGGAAATTGCCAATCTCTCGGTGATCACGATCACGGAGGAAGCGTTGAAGAAGCTCGGAGAGGACGCCGACTGCTACATTTGTAAGGAGGACTTGGTTGTCGGTGACAAAATGCAGGAATTGCCCTGCAGGCACTTTTCACCCTCCATGCCTAAAGCCATGGCTGGGAATTCGAATTTTTGAACGTTTGTTATATTGCTACTGTATCTCATTGGTTGCATTCAATTCGATTATCGAGTGACTAACCGACTGGGGGTTTTGGGTTGTTTTGATTGTGGCAGGAGGAGCACAATTCGATTCCGATATGTCGGCATGAGCTGCAGACGGATGATCATGCGTACGAGAGTTGGAAGGAGAGGGAGAAGGAGGCCGAGGAAGACAGAAAAGGAGCTGCGAATGCATATTTGAGGTGGTGAATACATGTAAGTTGCTTCAACAGTATGTCAAATTTGCATAAATTCTTATTCAGTCCATCACATTAAGCATATCTGTGAATGTGGCAGTGCTTTGTTATTTCGGTTGTATTATTCATCTTAACTGCTGCAATGGCAGTGCTTTGTTTTATATACATCTTACACACACGCATGCAATAAACAAACAGCGTGCAGTGGAACAGACAGTGTGCAGTGGAACAAACAGTGTGCAGTGGCGTGCTTACTGCCCATGCTGCATTATTCCTTTTGTCCAGAGCAGGAGCATGTTCTCTCAACACTCCCCCTCAAGTTTGGAATGAATGTTAATTATTCCTAACTTGCAAAGCAAAGTCGTAAACTGGTGTAAGCTCAGTGGCTTTGTGAAGATGTCGGCTGGTTGTTTCATGGTTGAGATGTGAGATGTCTCGATCATTCCACTTTGAACCCTTTCTCGTACAAGATGGCAGTCAATTTCTATGTGTTTGGTTCTTTCGTGAAAGACCGGATTCGAAGCGATGTGAAGTGCCGCTTGATTATCACAATATAACTTGACTGGACGTTCATGTTTGATACCCAAGTCTTGTAGAACAGATTTCAACCAAGTGATTTCACAACAAGTTGCTGCCATTGAACGATACTCCGCCTCTGCACTAGAACGTGACACAGTATTTTGTTTCTTGCTTTTCCAGGAGATCAAGGATTCTCCAAGAAATACACAGTATCCGGTGGTAGAACGTCGTGTGTCTCGACATCTGGCCCAATCCGCATCACAAAAAGCATTCAATTGAATTGGACTTCTTGCAGAAAGAAAAATACCTTGCCCTGGTGTGTGCTTAACATATCGTAAGACTCGCTGGGCTGCCTCCAAGTGTGGAGTTCGAGGCTTCTCCATAAATTGACTAAGAATATGGACAGCATACACCAAATCAGGGCGCGTGATTGTCAGGTAGATTAGTCTCCCAACAAGTCGTCGATAAGAGGAAGGATCAGTAACCCATTGTCCTTCGTCCTTTCTGAGTGATAAGTTTTGCTCCATAGGAGAGGTGGCTGGTTTTGCGCCAAGATGACCTGCATCCTCAAGTATTTCAAGGGCATATTTTCGCTGTGAGAGGGTGATCCCCTTGCTAGAGCGAGCAATTTCAATGCCCAAGAAATATCTTAATTGGCCAAGGTCTTTCAACTTGAATTGCTTCATAAGAAAAGACTTGGTATCTTCAATTGCTTGTATGTTATTTCCTGCCAAGATAATATCATCAATATAGACAAGGAGGGCAGTGAATTTACCATCATGGTTTCGGATGAATAATGAATAATCTGCCTTGGATTGTTGATAACCGGCCTTTCTAAGAGCACAAGAGAGTTTGATAAACCATTGACGAGAGGCTTGCTTAAGCCCATACAAAGATTTATGAAGTTTACAAACTCGTGTCTCCCCCTTTCGTCCGAAACCAGGAGGCAAGGACATGTAGACATCTTCTTCAAGATCACCATGGAGGAAAGCGTTATTAACATCAAGCTGGTGGAGGTGCCATTGTTGGACCGAGGCAACAGCAAGGAGTAGACGAACTGTAGTCAATTTTGCAACCGGAGCAAAAGTCTCTCGATAGTCTAAGCCTTCAATTTGGCTATAACCTTTGGCAACCAAGCGTGCTTTATATCTCTCAATGGATCCATCGGATCGAAATTTGATTTTGTAAACCCATTTACATCCAACCGGCTTCTTGCCAGGGGGCAATGGTTGTAGAGACCATGTCCTATTCGCAGCAAGGGCTGCCAGTTCTTCTTCCATAGCGAAACGCCAGTGAGGGTCGCGTATAGCCTGTGAGAATGAGCTGGGTTCTATGGCAGCTGAAATAGAAGTGGTGAAAGCACGATGTCGAGCAGATAAACGATCGTATGTGAGGACATCAGATAAAGGGTAAGGAGTACCTGGTACTTTGGTCAACGCCGAGTGAGATGAAGGGACGGACCGAGAAGGGAGGTTGATGTCGATGTGATATTGTTGAAGATAACCAGGTGCATGAGTGGGTCGTTTAAGACGAGGTGGTGAGGTGGAAAGAAAAGGAGATGAAACCGAAACAGGACTCACCGGCGAAGGAGAGGATGGATCGACGGAATCCTGCTCCAGTAGAATGGACGGATGAATGATGGGATCATCATAGGCAGCATCTTGAGTATGTGGAAACACAAGTGGTGAAACTGCAGCAGAAGATGAAAAAGGGAACACATGTTCATGGAAAATAACATCACGGGAGATAGAGATTTTACCCGTGTGAAGGTCGTAAACTCGATATCCCTTTGTGCCATATGGATACCCAAGAAAAAGACACCGTGTGGCTCTTGCATCAAATTTTGTGGGACGATGGTGGTGGGTGGAAGAAAAACATAAGCAACCAAACACTCGCAAATGTGCATACGCTGGCTGTTTGTGGTGAAGTATTTCATAGGGTGATTTGCCTTGAAGAAGAGGAGTGGGAGTCCGATTTATGAGATAAGTGGCGGTGAGGATTGCATCACCCCAAAATTTCTTAGGAAGATGAGATTGAAAAAGTAAGGCTCTAGCAACATTGAGTAAGTGGCGGTGTTTGCGCTCTGCTACCCCGTTTTGTTGGGGAGTAGAGACACAACTTGTTTGATGGAGAATCCCCTTACCTGAAAAAAAATGGGTCATAGAAAATTCTGGACCGTTATCACTACGAAGAACCTTGACTCGTTTGGAAAATTGTGTTTCAACAAGGTGGATGAAATTGATGAGATAAGATCGTGCATCTGATTTGTGATTCATTAAATAAACCCATGTGCATCTTGAGAAATCATCCACAATAGTTAAGAAATATTGTGCCCCTGTGATAGTGGGAACATGGTAACCTCCCCAAATGTCAACATGAATTAACTCAAAAGGAGCCTTTGTGGTGATAGAACTCAAAGGAAAAGGAGCACGGGTTTGTTTGGCTAATGGACAGATCAAACAATCATCAATGCTACAAAAATTCAAATTTTTAATGCAAGTAGAGAGATGCCGTAAGGTCTTGTTGGAAAGATGGCCAAGGCGTTGATGCCAAAGCTGAGAAGAAGAAGAGGCAACAATTGACGCTGAATTGCACCTGGTTTTCATCACATTATCAAGGTAGTAGAGTCCTTCTTGTTCAGTTCCCGTCCCAATCATCTTCCCCGATCGTTGGCCCTGAAGTAGACACATTTTATCAGTGAAGATGACAAAGCAAGATGAGGTATTAGTGAGTTTGCTGACAGAAATTAAATTCAGTTTAAATGATGGAACACAAAGCACGTTGTGAAGGGTGAGATCATTCGAGAGATGAACTGTGCCAATATGTGTGACATCGGCAAGTGCATGATTGGGTAAGTGCACTTGTCGATTGTATACCAGAACACTTGTGGTCATTAAGCTTGGTGAGCAGACCATGTGGTCTGTGGCGCCTGTATCAAAAATCCAATCCCTTCCCTTATTGAGAGCAGAGGCACAAAAAACTCTACTTGACAAGTTATTCATAGTAGAGGTGGTACCGACATGATTAGGTGTGGAATTGAATTGACTCCTATCAAGGAGTGCAAGCAGATTGTGATATTGCTCGGAAGAGTCAGTTGCCATGTCGGCAGGCAGTGTGCAGTGACTTTTCATGGCTTCACAGAGGACTTGTCGGTCTTCAGGCAGTGGGAGCCTCCTCAACACACGAACAGTGATCAATGACCAAACTTGAAGTCTGGCCCTTTGCTTGCTTCCACCGAACAGGAGGAATTTTGTTTCTTCCTATCTTTCTCCACCAGTTTACGGCGGCAGGAGCTGGGTTGTAGAACTTCACAGGGTGGTTTAGACTACCCACAAGAATTTCATGGGGCTAACGGCAGCGACAAGGAGCGGAGAGCGTCTGGCTATAGAACTTCGTCTCGAGCTCCGTCGAGTGGTATGGACCACTTAAAAATTCATGGCAGCGACGGCTCTGCAAGGAGTAGCACGAACTGCACTTTTTCTTCTCGGCATGGACGAACTTGCTGGGCAGAGAGGTCACGTAAGGCTGCTGTTGCAGATGGCGGTGCTACTCGTTCTGCAACGTCTTGAGTTGCAGCTGCAAATGGAGCATGTGCTGCTGGTTCTGGAACATCTTGAGGTACTAATGTAGATGGAACAGGTAAAGATGAAGGCGGAACAGGTATAGATCCAGGTGGAATATCTAGAGTTGCTGCTCGTTCAACGACTTGAGTTTGTGAGGGCGGTAACGGTGTAGGTATCGGGTTTTATTGATGCTGTAGATGCTGTGCGTGTCGTAGCCCAACTCGCAGTCTGTGATGCTGATAGACATGCACACGAGTTGCAGATGCAGATGCAGATAGAGCAGTGCACTGGTTGCTGCTCACGGTATAGCAGCTGAAGAGTGAAGGCAGAGCAGAGCAAAAGATTGCCTGTGCTCTGATACCATATTAAGTTTGATATTTCGGTTGTATTATTCATCTTAACTGCTGCAATGGCAGTGCTTTGTTTTATATACATCTTACACACACGCATGCAATAAACAAACAGCGTGCAGTGGAACAGACAGTGTGCAGTGGAACAAACAGTGTGCAGTGGCGTGCTTACTGCCCATGCTGCATTATTCCTTCTGTCCAGAGCAGGAGCATGTTCTCTCAACAGGAGAGGACGCCGACTGCTACATTTGTAAGGAGGACTTGGTTGTCGGTGACAAAATGCAGGAATTGCCCTGCAGGCACTTTTCACCCTCCATGCCTAAAGCCATGGCTGGGAATTCGAATTTTTGAACGTTTGTTATATTGCTACTGTATCTCATTGG
This sequence comes from Pyrus communis, assembly GCF_963583255.1. Taxonomy (NCBI): domain Eukaryota; kingdom Viridiplantae; phylum Streptophyta; class Magnoliopsida; order Rosales; family Rosaceae; genus Pyrus; species Pyrus communis. The sequence goes on from NC_084803.1 coordinate 3,256,297, forward strand.
TTGCATTCAATTCGATTATCGAGTGACTAACCGACTGGGGGTTTTGGGTTGTTTTGATTGTGGCAGGAGGAGCACAATTCGATTCCGATATGTCGGCATGAGCTGCAGACGGATGATCATGCGTACGAGAGTTGGAAGGAGAGGGAGAAGGAGGCCGAGGAAGACAGAAAAGGAGCTGCGAATGCATATTTGAGGTGGTGAATACATGTAAGTTGCTTCAACAGTATGTCAAATTTGCATAAATTCTTATTCAGTCCATCACATTAAGCATATCTGTGAATGTGGTTTCTTTTTCTGTAATGGCATTTTCATACTATAATATAATCTTTAGGAAAACTAGCACAATACAAAATACAACATTTGATTGATGCGGCGAAATCATTATAACTTAGTAAAAAGGTTCGAGATGGTTTTGCGGTATTTGTCGATCAACTTGAGTGAATGGTAGTTGTGCTGTCATATTATGTGGAGGCCAACTCCAACTAAAGGCAAGTGGCCTGGTGAAGAGAAATGTTATCCTTACACCATGATATGATTTCATACAATGTCAACTCTAATCTAATAAATTTATCGTTTGCCTAAACCCAAACAAAACGACAGAAATAAAGTAATGGATCCTGACCCAACAAAGATGATTCTCATTGACTAACAAAATGACCATCCTGTCCCTGCACCACGTCACCGTCAGAAAGCAATTGAAGTAAAGTGCATAGTAGTGTGTTGTCATATTCTTTAGAGTAATTATGAGTAAAAAGTAATAAAAAAGAATCATGCTACGTTTATCCACCTTTTTTGGGGGATGAAAAGATTCATAAGGGTAAGCCTCTTTTTAGCTACAAATCTGACCCTACCACATAAGCATTTCATTGACCCTACCATTTAGAGCAACTACACCCCAAAAAAATTGTTTGAGCTATTAGGCTATCTGGTCCCTCAAGCTCCCCAAAACCACTCCGGCCCTACCCAGCAGACCACACGGGCTATAATAGCCAAACCCACTGACTAAGGTGATCTAAAATCACCTTGACGTCATCTTGACGAGCCATGATTTTAATTTTTTTCTGTTAGGCGCGTGGCTTTCAAGTGTGGAAGGAGAGTGAGCCGATCAAAAACAGGCAGCAGAGCCACTTGCAGGTGCACTTAGAGCCCATCCCAACGGCTAGAACATATGTCCAAACTCCATAAACAAACATACCAAGACCTTCCACCGTAACCGGAAAAAATGAGTCTGATACTGATATATTAAACTCTACAGGAATTACTCTTACAGTATACCGAAAAATATGAGTGTAATACCAATATATTAATGAACTCTAAGTTCAATAGACATTAAACAAACAAAAAAATTGACCTCGTACATATATTTGTCATATTCCATTTTGGTCCAGAATAAGAGGCGTATGATGTAATATGGAAGCATGAAAATTGAAGCAACATAATTTTACAAGTATTTCTTTTCATAGCAAATTTCAAGTCCATCCCTTAAAAGCTTACACAACCGCAACAGAGAAATAGTTACTTGTAAAATGGCTACTGAGTTTCTTGGTAATTTGGCCATGAAATACTTAATACTTTTGACCAGAAACTGCCACTAGAGAAGGCATTGCACAAAATACCGCCAACCTGGGCAGACAGGACAACCAGTTCCCAGAATTCTCAGCCTACCTTAATTCTAAAATGCTAATTCACAAAACCTAATTACTGAAGTCTCTCACTCGCCCTTTTTCCGGGCTTTCATGGTCGTCTTCAATAGTTACTTACTGTACACTTAATGGTAATCTGGCTAACTGCGCGGCAGCCACGTCGAAAGATATGCCAAGTTTCTTTTGAATATGAACCCGAATAAGGACATGAGCATACATCTGCACGCTCAGCTTGTCACTTTTTATCCCTAGGGATTTGGTGTTATGGTAACATGGGATCGCCAGCTGATGCAAGCATCTGTAACTCAGCTTCCTTGGCTGCCCTTTCAGCAGTAAAATCTACTCTAGCTTCACCTGCATATATTAGCTAATAAATAAGCTTTTCATCCACTTAGGTTCATAACAGAATAACATCAGGTAATTCCAGTAAAGTAAAATGATTCCGGAAACGAGAGTTGACATTGGAGTAACATTGCGTACCAAGAGCTTGGCGAAGCCCTTTCACAGCATCAAAGTTCTTGTATGTGTAGCCAACGAAGCTTAAATCTTTGGGAGTCATTTGTAACTGCATGAAATTATAAGGTGATAAGGAATACACATTGTACATTTATACTAAATTATAAATCCCCTAAAAATGTCGCATGAGTTCTCATGAACAGGTTATTGCAGATTTTCGTGGATGCTCTGGAAAATAGACATGAGAACACTATAGATAACAAAAGAGCAAGGACGTGTTGCCTAATAATGCAGAATCCTTCTAAGTTCTGAAAATAATGTTACACAAGATGACATATAAGCAAAAGCCAACTGAGATTGATTTTTCAAGCAAATTCCCCTCTCAGAATATTAGAAACAGAGTCATTGGCATCGAACGGCACTAATGCGGATTTCATGGTGGCTGGCTAGAAACAACAGTTTTGATTTGAAATTACATCATCTCGAGGACGAACATAGATGAAAAGGTCTACGCTATGATGTTTTATTTTTCCTACTGTAGTTCTCTTAGCTCTGGCTAGAAACAACAGTTTTAATTTGACATTACGTCATCTCGAAGACAAACATAGATGAAAAGGTCTACGCTATGATGTTTTATTTTTCCTATGGTAGTTCTCTTAGCTCTGGTGCCTTTTTAACAAGGGAACCCAGTATTGAGAATTGGGCTTTCTCTTCAAAAGAACTGATGATCATAATGCCAATGGATTATGTAAAGTATTACATATCATGTCATATAGAACATGTATTGCATATCATGAGTAAATAGACAACATCACAGTTACAAACCTTTCGTGAAGATCCAGTTCTTGCTGACGCTGGTGGGTCCAACTAAGCACGAATGCAAAAGATGTACGGAAGTCAATATTTGAATACGTTTGCCAGTAATGTAATGACGCTTCTACATGTCATATGAATGAAAGCGTACAGGAGCTAAAAACGTAGAGTTCAGTGGAACTGTTAAATTATTAATTATAGAAGTGATTGTAGAAGTGTTATAAAAAACAATAATGTTGGTGAGTTAGTGCAGAATATGAAAAACAATGATACAAGAAATATAAGGATGATCTTGTAAGATACCTCATCAAACTTCATAAAGTTCTGGGTATCAAGCTCCCCATTCACTTCTGGTTTGAATGCTGCGTCCATTTCATAGAGTTTGTCCCACACAACGTCCTTGAACCAAGGATGAGACTGATACAACATAGTTTTTAGAAACTTAACACAATGAAAATATCCCATCATAGGAACAACTTATTCAAATAGGAGAGCCTTACTTTGATTTGATGTGCCCCGCCAGTACCTAGCCTATGTTCAACATCACACAGCAACCTGCAAATAAGATCCTTAGCCTCAGCTGTCAACCTTGCGTCTTCTGGAAACTTTAAGTGGTTTCTCCAATGAACAATCTGAAATAAATTGACAAATAGAGTGAGTGACTTTGTATGTGAAACTGAAGTGACCTTAGCTCAAACCTACGACTCACCACAGAAACTTTGCACTCAGAGTTACATGAGCATTAAGCATATTACCTTTCTGCATGTAGTTATTGGATCATCTGAATAAAATGGAGGGTAACCAACAAGCATTTCGTACATTATTGCTCCCAATGACCACCTAAATAAATCAAACAATACATATCACAAACACAAAGATGAGAGAAGGCGAGAGAAAACAAAAAAAAAAAAAAATAGCAGTATAAACTTACCAGTCGCATTCCATCCCATATCCTTTCTTCAATAACACTTCAGGTGCAATGTAGTCGGGTGTCCCCACAGTTGAAAATGCCTTTAGAAGAAGGAAAGAAAACAATAGAGTGAGGGGAGAACTTCTAAGGGCTAAGGCTAAAGCTAAAGATGTACTGCAAAAACCAGTCCATAAAGATGATAACATACCAACTTTCTCCTGTTCATCTGCCAATGTTGCAGCTGTTCAGCAGGGCTTTTCCAACTACTCTGATTATCCGCATCAGGAACGCATGTGTCGATGTCCATTGGTTCTGTCATATTTTCATCATCCATAGTTCTATTTTCATGCAGTGCAGGTAAAGTTGTACAGTCAAGAGGCTTACAGAGGCCAAAATCTGAGAGTTTCATGTGACCATTTTTGTCCAGAAGCAGGTTGTCTGGCTTAATGTCTCTGCAAAGGCAGCAAAAATGAAGTGGTGAGACAAGATTGCAACTTAATATATCACCTAACAAATATTCTGGTAACAAAATAAAATATTTAATATCATATTAGTAGATTTCTTCAACCTGTGTATGTAGTTGTGTTTCTGAATAGATTCTATGGCCAGTACGCTCTGTGCAATGTAAAATTTAGCCATACTTTCAGTTAAGGTGTCTTCCCTAATCAGCAGAGTCATCATGTCACCCCCAGGCAGATATTCCATGATTAAGTATAAGTACTCTGCATCTTGGAAGGAGTAGTATAGTTTAACTATGCAATGGCTGGCAACTTCTGCCAGCAAGTTTCTTTCAGCTCTAACATGTTCCACCTACAAGGCAAAATGAAAATACATCAACAGCAATATTTCCATGATGAAAATCTTGGACGAGTTCCAGTGATGGGTTTGGAACAAAGTCGCTTATGTGATCTTACCTGTCCTCTCTTAAGCATTTCAGATTTCTTCAACTTTTTCATGGCGTAGATATTGCCAGATTTTTTCTCCCGACACAATCGGACCTGTAGTTTGAGAGTGAATAATTAGCAACCATAGCTAAAGCATAAAATGAAACTTCTAGCTAACATGAGTCCAGTGACCAATGAAAAGTTTAATACATTCTTTAGAATACTATGTTTAATACTGACCTCACTAAAGGCCCCCCTACCAATGATGGTCAAAGGCTCAAAATCATCAACGCATATCTTGTGCCTTTTAAGTCGCATAAATTCTGTCTCTTTTCGCTCTAAGTCTTTGATCAGGTTGATTTTTACCTCCTTTGGCACATCTGACGAAGCTAATTTCCTTTCCAACACCCAGCGTCTGCAGCAATAAGAAATATAACGTCAGCTCATTGTATCTTTGAACTTAAACATTAAAGCGGTAGCCTTGAAAGATTTCTCTCGAATATCTGAGTCTTGAAATTAAAACATGGAAAAGAAAAGCAAATTTCAGAAAATGAATACCATGTTCGCGGAAAATTGCAGTTTGTGAGAGGAGAAGTTTCTTACTTTCCATTACCTTACTTCTAGAACTTTAGCGTGAAGCTCTATCAAAAGCAAATGTAATAACCCTATCATTAACCTCAAATTTTACGCGGCCTCTTCTCATTTGGGAGATTTCGGGAGAGACGAACTGCCCTTGCTAGATAGATTGGATTGTATCAAACTTATGACTATTATTGATCCAGGCTAAGGGTAGTAGTCTAATAGCTGTACAGCCCAAATCAAACAAAGACAATCTAGATTACCAAATAAACACGATAACAAGTTCCGAACCCACACGGGTCAGATTCCGCAAACCTCAATTCGTTTCCAAACGGAAACACTACCCTATTTGACCCTCATTTCCCCATGATTGTTTGTTTCCATCTTAACAAAATCTGACTTCTTTACTCACCCTGACATTTCCTCAACCCAAAACATTACAGAATATCTTTCAACTAACCAAAACACAATAACACCACACATTTCGTTCTTCCCACATTTTCTCAGCAACCAAACAGCAGAAATCGAAACCAATTCATGAAATGCCAACACCCAATTCAAACACCGAATAGTTTCACGATTCAGAGTTCGGATTACTACCCAAACTACATTATTCAGCAATCCAAACAGAGCCTAAGTAAGAAAATCCAGAAGCAATCAAAGCTACAGATTGCAGATTACCTTTCCTTCCGCTCCTGAATGTTCTTCATCTGAGCTCTGTAGTGGTTCTCTATGAACTGCTTGGCCGCCGCCACCTTCTCCATCGTCAAGCTCGACCCCAGCACCTCCTCTTCCTCCTCCTGCTCCTCCCGATCCTCCATTCTTTCTCTCTCTTCACCCTCACGGTATCTCTCTTTCTCTCTCTCTCTAGAAACACAGAGTAACGGTACTCTCGCTCTCTACAGACTCCCTCCTCTGTGAGAGCTTCGTTTTTATTGCAACGACGAGTAGATGACGAAAAAGAACCCCTCAAAAAATATGCCTCTCCCCTTTTTACACCCCAAAGGCCATCGCACGCCACGTGTACGGGCGCGACTTTTGGCTATGACTCAGGATGACGTGGCGGAGATCGATTGGAAGTTGATGGCGAGCTCACGAGGTTTTGAGGCAGAGGAGGGTAGCTCTTTGATTTCTTTATCAATAATTTCCAGATTGCTGCTGCAGGATGAGCGGCGCATTCACGCGCTAGGGAGTGGGAGTGTGACGCACTCCACCTTGCGGTGAAGTGTAGTTGTCATATTTATTTATTTTTTGTAGTGTAGTTGTCATATTTAACGACACTACAACGCATTTAATCAGAAGGATGACGGGAGAAAATTTTATGTTTTACGTGTAATGATATGGAATATGATTATTTCCTCTCTTTTGTACCTTTCCCTTCCTTTTTCTTCTATTTGAACAGTCACGGTTAAATCACGTCAACATTTTATATTAATATTTTATAGAAGGAGAATGACAAAATAGAGAATGTGAAAGGAGGGGATGGAATGAGATGGAAAGAGAATGGGAGAGAATTTTAGTCCGTAATCATATAGGTTGACAACAATATTTATATATTTCACTTTTACGATAAAATGATGATTTCAAATTAATAAGGCTCTCTGCTTTATGAGGTTTGAAAATGAATATTTATCATACACAGCTTTACTTCTATTTTGCAAGAAGCTGTTTATAGACTAAAAGTCTAAAACCAATAATTTTTATGAAAAACTAATGAAATATGCTTGATAACTTTGAGTTTTAACGATAAAAATAAAATAAAGTGTAAAGCGAATAGTACTAAGATTGATTTTTTAATGAAAAAATGTGGTTTTTCGTTAAAGTTAACAGTACCGAGGACTTTTCGTTAAAATTCCTTAATTTTTAGTCACAAATGACTAATTTTTCCATTACACCTCGCTTCTTTGATTTTTAAGTATGTTAGTAAAATTTAAATAAACATGCAAAATTTTGAATAAATAAAATCGCGTATCGGTATACACGGTTTAGACAAAAACATCTCTGTACGGGAGTTGTAACTCCACAATGACGGCTCACATATTTGGTTGTGATTGGGGTGTGATGTGCACTTGCGAGTAAAGGGACGTGGATTTGTTGGACGCCCAGGTCAGTGATGTAGTGGCTCTGCTTAAACACCCTGGACCTCGTATTGTAATTACCGGGGAGATGCAATCCCCTGCGGACAGGTCTAGAATCAGAGAACCACTGTTTTTAACTCTTTTGTCTTTATGGGCAATTTGGTCAAGTCATTTGACCGTAATAATTTAGCATGAATAATTGTACCATATGACACCTGGGTAAATAATTCCATAAATAAGAATCTATGTTTAAATTGAGATTTGAAGTTTTTTTAACTAAAGTAAACAAATATTACGATGTATATAGACATATTATTATCACATCAAAAAAATAACACAGACGGTAATGAAATGTAGTGATTTGCACATGATAGGATAATTTAGCGATAAATTTTGTATGATTGGAGAACGTCTTAAGTTTGACTCACTCACACGTATACTGAGTGACGAGCATTTTCAACTCATCTTTTTGATGAACAAAGTGGTCCAAGGCCAAGGGAAAGGTTCAAATTGACAAGTTTGGGTCAGGAGTAACAACCGTACATATAGGTATCTCAATGAATCGGATTTTGGTTCGAATAAACGGTAATAAACCAAATATGAATGATGTTTTAGTTTAATAACATAATTATAGATATATGACTTCTTGAATTAAGATGATACAATATTTATAATATATCCGTATGTGGAAGAATCCTAAAATACTCTAAAACAATAAAATAGAAAGTTGCATTCGTATAATAACGAGAAGATTCTAAATTAAATAAATATAATCTAACACTCCCTCTCAAACTGAATGAGCTTGACCGAACGAGTTTGGAGCAACGAACACCATGACGAGGCTAATAGAGAGCTTTGGTAAGCAGGTCAGCAAGTGATCAAGGGAAGAAATATAACAAATACGATGACTACCAAATGCCTTTTTCGCGAACAAAATAATAATTAAGTTCAATATGCACTAAATACGAGTATGGTAAACAAGATTGGAAGAAAGATAAGTAACAGTAATGTTGTCACGATGAAGTAAGACAATAAATGACACCTGAACCCCAAGCTCTTGTTGAATGTAACAAATCCATATATCTCGGTCTTGGCACACACATGAGCAAAAGAATAATATTCCGATTCAATACTAGAGTGAAATAATATAATCAGTAAATGACAAAAAATTACCTTAATTATTTGTCTAACGACATTTTTATACCTTATCTTTTAAAAGTGATAATGTCATACCTCATCTTACGAACATGTGATAATGTCAGACATCCGTCAGTTTTTCTGTTAAATGCTAACGTGGCTTGAGACGGAACCCACTTCCTAGCTAAGCGGATAAAAATATTAATATTTTAATTAAGTATCAAATAAATTATTTTAATATTTTTATTTTAAAACATGTGGGACCCACCTCCCATAATTCTCTCCCTTTCTCTCCTTTTTCTTCCTGATCCGTACCCATCTCTGCCTTTCTTCCCATTCTCCCATGCGTTCCATCTCTCTCTCTCTTATCTCTCTCACCTTCACCTTCACCTTCACCTTCATCCATTCTTCACCTTCTTCCTTTGTCTATTCTTCACCTTTTTATTTAAAAAAAATTTGGACCAAAAAAATCCAGATTTTGTATTTTTTTTTTTTTTTTGCAGTGGTTTGTCGGGCCTGAGACAAGATCGGCAAGGCGACGAAGATGCTGGGCCTGATTTGGTGGGGCTCGGCACGAAGGATTGACAGGTGGGGGAGACGGGGTGTGTCCAATTTGGGAGTGGGCTCGGGTGGGGAAGACGAACTTGGTTATTATTTTTTTTTTTTTTACACTTTTCTGCTCAAGTCGAGGGCCGATTTCGGCTCCAGTATCACCCTCGCCGCCTGAGAAGAGAAAGAGGAGAGAGAGAGAGGGTGGTGGGGAAGGTTGGGGGGGGGGGGGGGGGGTGGGGGAGGGGCGGGTGGGAAGGTTTATGGCTTTTGGGGATGTAGGTGTGCAGAAAGGGATGAGAGAGAGAGAGAGGAGAGAGAGAGGCGAGAGAGAGGAGAGAGAGGTCCCACAATTTTATATAAAAAAATATTTTAATTTTTAATATTTAATTATTTTTTAATCCAATTGAATTAGTGATTGGATCCCGTCTCTAGCCACGTCAGCATTTAACAAAGAAATTAACAGAAAAACTAACGGAGGTTTGATATTGGCATAAATTCGTAAGATGAGTTATGATATTGTCATTTTTAAAAATAAGGTATGAAAATGTTGTTCAACCCATAGTTGATGAAGTTTTTTGTATCTGATAATCAGATTTAATCCAATAAAAATGTACTCACCATCTGGCCGTCAGGATAGTGTAATCCGGTCCAAACTGATCGGTCTAGAGGCCCACTAACGGGCATCCCGACCATTACAAGCCAAAACTACGGCGTTTCGACCTGGAATGCTCCAATTCGGTGCTGCAAACTTGCGAAGTACAAACCAAACCAAACCAAACGCAAAGGGGGGTTTTAATTAGTAAGGAAGTCGATCTCAGCTGAACCAGGTGGTAGAAGAAGAAGACATGCGCGATCCGTACCGTATATACTTCACCCCGCCCCAATTAGGTTCTCTCTTTTTCCCTAACCCTAATTCAACAATCCCGAAATTTTCAATTTTCCTGAACATTTGCATTCAATTTTCACTCACTTTCCCGCATTTTCTCAGCATCCAAACAGAAATTTTATTACTTTTTCATCACTTCAGTGGTTTGTAATTCATGCTTGATTGGAAAGTTTGTGTGTTTCTTAATTATACGGTTTAACTGTTAAATACAAGATTAAGGAAATTGGTGAATGGTTGATGGGTGGATTGTATTGTATTGTGACAGACAGTGTTGCAAGGCCAAGCTTTCCTGGCTACTTGTCGTCGGAAACACCCTCATTGCCATTCAACCCAACGATTCCTTCTACCGATACGCAGCGGAGTTATGCTTCCGATTTTCTGCACAGAGATGTAAGACACTAAGAATTTGTTCGACACGAACTTTTATGAGTTGCTATAGGGACTTGTTTGTGACTGCTTCGGTAGGAATCACATGCGCTTGTAAGTGCTTTTGCTAGAAGTGCTTTTATTAGAAACACGTCAAAATTTTTATCAAAATCCAAGTGCTTCTTGGCAAAAGAACTTTCAGTAGAAGTGCTGTATGACCCATAAATGCTTTTAAGTTTAATCTGCCAAAGGCATTCAGAAGCGGTTTTGGTTGTCAAAAAGCGAGCTTAGCCCTTCCGGAAACAGTCCCAGACAAACCTCAAGTATATGATAATGTTCATGTGTTAATGTATATGAATTATTATGAAGGAATTGTGGTACTTGATCTGCTTGCAGATAAGATCAATGACCACTGGAGCATATGCTGTAGATGATGCTATGGGTCTTCGGTCTTGTCCTGAACCGGTTCTTGGTGCAACAGAAAGAGCTAGCACAAAGGGTTATTCGTTGCTTTTAGAAGTTCCGAGTTTGATAAGCAAGAGACTGGAAGTTGCTGCAGTAAGCATGAGTCCAAATCTTCCTGCAGACATAAGTTTAGAAAAGCCAGCTGGCTCTTCGAGAAATGCTGATGTTCTTCCTGTGAAAGGGGAATCAAATGTTTTGTTTGTCGATGGACTTCCCACTGACTCTACCCGAAGAGAAGTAGGCCATATCCTTTTACTCCTAACCCTAGATTCAGAGTTTATTGAAATGGAAATGATCGTCGCTGAAATATGCTTATTATACTGCTTTGTTCTGTCATTTAAAAACCTTGACTTGCAACGAAGATATATTCCGTCCATTTATTGGCTTTAAAGAAATCAAGGTCATTCACAAGGAGCCTAGACGTGTAAGCCTTCTTATCTTTCTACTTCTGTTGAGTAACCTTCATAGACCTCATTGCAGACAGGCTATGTGTGATCTAGCAGCTACCTTTTTCATTGAGGGGCACACAGTTATTTGTTGTTATTTCTATCAACGTCCTCGTACTTTACTTTTGTTTGAGCTTCTCTCAGTGTTTGCTAGACCTTTACATGAGCTGCAGAGTGGAGATAAGGCTATGGTTCTGTGCTTTGTAGAGTTAGCTGATGCGAAGTGTGCTCTGACTGCTATGGAAGCTCTTCAAGGTATTACATGAGCAATTAACCATGACCTATCCATGTACGGCATAAATGTGAAATCAATATTCCAGCTATCAATGTACCATAAACCTCTATAACCAAATTTTTTAAGGAAATTGTACGTTATATTCAGAAACCGATTATGTAAATAACCTATTATGGTTTATAATCCCGTTTAACGTAATGAGTTAATTGATAAAGCTTCATCGTGTCTAGTAATTTGAGGAAACTCATCACTTATCAACCTATGCAATGTGGATGCATGCAGGTTACAAGTTTGATAACAAGAAACCAGAGTCCCCTGCCTTGAAGATCCATTTTGCACATTTTCCATTCAGTCTTCCAGGTGACGGCAATGAACATAGAAATGGAATCCCGCGGTGACGAAAAATGGCTGAGATGAAGTCTGCGGCTTGCTGGAGCCTGTTTCGTGATGTTTTCGGTAGGTCTCAACTTACTATTTGTATATTGTGATGCTTTCAGTGACGTCATTGAGCTATAATACTGTTCGAAAGGTAAGTGTTAAGCATGGAAAATGCCTCCAACTTTGGGGAACTGATAGCTGGTCTTAATGACAATGACTTGATATCATAAAAAAAATAAACGTCGTTTTGCCCCCGATTTAACTATTAAAGATGATTAAACGAAATAGACTATTACAAATTGATTAGGATAAAACAACCTACAAAGTTACTAAAAGAGAGTACACTGAACTTATGATGCAAGATACAAGGATGGAAAATCACGCAAAATAAATAATTTATGTTCTCCTATTTGGCAATTGGAGTGTAATCTCATGCTACAATTCTGTGTTCTTGATGTATATAACTTAGCCTATAAAAAGACTACTACAAAATACAATTCATCCATTTGTGTAGAGGGGCAAAGTATGCCTTTTACAGAGAGCCCTTACACACAAATTACAACCAATAACCAAAAGAATAATAATTTTGAGACACTCGGCTTTTTGCATTGCACGTATCAGACGGTAATTTGCAAATGTAACGAGCCAAGCGGTGTGACCTAAAGGAAACTAGGGCCCGCAAGGCCATGGTGCAATAGATTATGAGCAATGGCATCCCTAGCCTTCATCGAGCTCGTCGACCTAAGAGGAACCTCCGGGACCATTTCGTCGTCGATGAGCTCGAACCGGTGCTCGGGCTCCATCTCCTCATTCCTCAACTCACAAATGTTGTGCAAAACACAGCACGCCCCGAGAACCACCGGCAAGTCCTGCAGCTTCACCTCCGTCCTCTTCTGCAAGCAAAACCACCTTCCTTTCAACCTAGCAAACGCATCTCTGGCCACACTCTGAATCTCCCCAATCTTCTCGTTGAAAGCGTGCTGGGTCCACGTTAGGTTCTGCTGGGTGTAAGGCACCAGCACCCAGTCCATCAAAGGGTACCCAGCACCCCCAACAATCCACACGTTCTTCAGCAAACCATTATTGGCCCTCTGATTTAACGCTGATTTCTCCAGCACCTGATCATCCGGCATTGATCCTGGCCATCCGATGCACACATCGGTAAAAACGCCCCTGGGGTCCACCACACCCTGCACAGTAATCGAGTACGAAGTCTTCTGGTTCCTCTCCGTGTGCCGTTTATTGAAATACGCAGCAACGCTGACTTTGGGTGCGATGATGGGTATATGCGACGTGTACATGGACCCAGCAACGTTCGGAATTCCCGAAATACCCTCGAACTCGTCCTTAATTTTCCTCGCCGCGCTCTCCTCCGGCCACTGCAGGTACTTGGGCATCAGCACCGTCCGGATCGCGGAGCAGACCTCAAGGACGAGCTTGTGGCAGGTCGAGATGCCGAGTCCGAATCGTTTCGACACGAGGCGGAGCGGGTCGCCGGTGGCCAGCCGCCAAAGGCACACCGCCACTCTCTGTCGCACCGGAATCGCGTTCCGCAGCGTCGTGTCCTCCTTCGCGATGGCGGAGTTGAGCTCCTCGCATATTAAATCGAACGTGGATTTCCCCATCCGAAACGCCTTTTTGAATTCCGATTCCGGAAAATCCGGTTGGTTGCATTCGTCCCACCACGCTTTCGACCTGTCCTTGACCCACAGCCGCCGATGGTGACCCGACCCGACTCCCGGCTTAACTTGATCGACTCCTTCAGCTTTCGCCGACACCGCCGCCGTCACCACCGCCGCACAGGCAGCGCTGCTTGATTTTCTCCGCTTCATCGTTTCGGATTCTTCCACCTCCGAGTAGCACTCCTGCAAATCGGAGTAGTACTCCAGCATGGCCTTGTTCCTCTCCTTGTGCGTCTCTTCTATTAACGACGCGTCGTCATTCGATGCCCTGTCGTGGTCGCGCTCGTCCTGCTTCTCCTGCTCTTGGAGCAACGACAAGGAGGCGATTATTCCCTTGAGGTCCTTCTTCTTCTTCTCGCTGCCGCCGGAGTCTCTACGACGCCGCTTCTTGGCGCTTCCGTTCTCGTTCATTTGCGTGTGTAGAGAGTTCTGGAGGAAGGTGTAGACGGTGGCGAGGTCTTCAGCTGCTGGGTCTGTTTGGAGGTCGAGTTTCATATAAGGTGAGATTTGCAGACAACAACCATCACAAGGAAATTAAGGAAGAAGCAGCAGCAAAATAGTTAAAAAAGGAGACAAGGTGTTTGGCTTTTTTGAAATTATGAAATATGCAAGTGTGAACGCGTAGATCGACAAGTTGAGAAAATGTGGGGAGGAAGGAAGAGGATCTCTATTATTTGTATAATTACGACTTATACGTCACTACCTGTTCCCATTACCATAAGAATATAAGTCCAACGCTGATACATACAGATGAGAGAGATGGAGGGATGGATCATCTGTCATTGTAATGATTAAGAAGTTAAGTAATATTTAATTACGAGGAATACGTTTTTTCAAAAGGGGATTAAACAGTAGTTTCGTCAGTCTATTTTTTTAAAGTTGGAAAGACTTACAAATACATCTCAGTCTCATCTTAACTAATGTTATGTGTTCTACAGTGCCAAATATCGAATTCATGACGTGCCGTATGTACTACAGGTTTAAAATTCATCTTAACCAACTACTAGACTACTTCGTGGTGGGTTTAGCAGTTCTAGAACCATCAGTGATGGATGAAACCATGGATCCTTTTGTAACTTTTTTGGAATTACTACCTAAATGGTATTTCTTTCTCGTTAACTATGAGTAATACTTTGATCTTTACATGTAGAAAATTTACAAGATCAGGTTGTATTCAGTGTAATATAAATGAACAATTAGGATTTAAAGAAATAAATTCTATATATTCAAGAGTTTCGTTGAAATAAGACATCTGTTGTGTATTTTAATGTATCAATATATTATTGAATCATATTTTCTAAGTGGCCCTGATGAGAGTTGTTTTTTTATTATAGCGTGAGTTCGAACTTCGTTAGCTTTCTAATGTAAAATCTAATATAATAAATTTATTGTTTGACAAAAAAAAAAAAAAAAACCAAAAACCAAGGAGTAATCTTTTAATTAAATGTTAATTAATGATGAGTAGAAACACTTGTAAAATGCCTAGAAAGTGGATTACAAAATAATTAATTAATGGGGAAGGATTGAAAGAACAAAGTAATCATATTCATACAATATTTTTATACTACATTTCTATACCACCTTAGGTAGCATATGATGTGGACAACTACATCATTTGAAAAATTTGCAAAACCCAATAAAATGAAGAAGAAAAACTCCTCGTATACTACAATCATAATTTAATTAACAAGTTTTTCTTAATTATTAGTTTATTAAATAATGAATTAAATTAAAAAATTTGATTAATTCAAATGATGTAGCTATTCACATCAAATGTCATCTAAAATGATATAAAAATATGATACAAACACATAATTTGAATATTATTACTCGAAATAACATGGTTACATGGCGTGTACGAAAAACGTTGACTTGGGGGGAAGTTGTGTGTGACACGTGTATAAGAAAATGCGCGGGGGCATAAAGGTGGCAGGTGTGAACGCGGGCTTAAGGATTGTGGCGGTGGTCGGTAGGTCTATGACGGTGACATTGGGATTACCTGCCGACCTTTTTTTTATATTATTTATTTTCTCTTTCAGTTTTGGGTTTAAAGGGGTGTGATTGGAATGTTACTTTGTTGGACTAAAAGAACACCAAACTCGTGCCTTTTTCACAATTTTCAACAATCTTTTGGAAAATGCGTGTGTTGGGCATGATAAATGGGATCATAAATTTCGTGGGCCAACCTGATATTACGGTGTGTCAGTAAAGTTAGGTAAATTAATTTTTTAAATATAATTTAGAAGTTATGTTCCGCGTATTAATAAAAAATAAATACGTTAATCGATATTTAAATAATAATTTAATTATCAACAATTACGTCATGTGGTTTGCAAGAGAAGAGAAACGTAAGGAGATCCTCTCAAATGAGACTTTTGATGAACCATCTATCACCTCATTATTTCAAGTTAATTCTCTCGTCAACATTATAAAATATTGTGCAAAAAAAATGAGTTG
Organism: Pyrus communis; assembly: GCF_963583255.1. Lineage (NCBI taxonomy): Eukaryota > Viridiplantae > Streptophyta > Magnoliopsida > Rosales > Rosaceae > Pyrus > Pyrus communis. The sequence continues at coordinate 3,272,264 of NC_084803.1, forward strand.
CCAGAAATTTCATGGAGTCTCATTGAGAAATGCTAAAAAGATTTTCTTAAAGTGGGGTTCTCTGTCACCTCATTTTTTTAACGTGATATTTTGTGCTAACATTATAAAATATTGTGCCAAAAACATAATGGAGAGAGAATCTTATTTTGAGAATATCCTTAGCATTTTTTGGTTTACAAAATATAATTTAAATATATAGTTTTCCTGAAATTACTCTTAAGGTGTACACAAAATGTACAGCTGATTGATTAAAACAGTTTTCACATTAAGTCATGACATACGTAATTTGAATGCGACTAAACTACAAAACATGTCTCGTGCTTTTGTGAGGTTGATCTTATTCATTATGTGGTCAGGCTTCTATAAGAGTCATGTCGTGCTAATTAGATGTGCATGGTTAATTGGGGAATTCAGTTGCATGAATGATTGGGAGTTGTCAGATAATCAAACTGAAGCGTTACATTTAATAAATAACCAAAACAGTGTTTATGTCATATCCTAATATCCTGTCGTTTAGTTATTAGTTACATTTTCCACGAATATGAATTTCCAAGAAAAGCAAAGTTATACATCCTATAATACAATTATTGGTTTGGACTAGAGTTAGAGAACTTTAACGAAAAACTCATACATTATTTATTTTAATCAAAAATCATATTTTGCTTTTAAAAAAATAATTCTGATACTATTCACTTACAACATCTTTTTGTCATTTTCGTTAAAACTCAAAGTTTTCAAGGTATTTTTATTAGTTTTCCTTTAGAGTTATGGCTTGTCCTGCAAGATTAGAAAAAACGGTGTAAGCTTTTCAAACTCTTCTTTACTCTTTTGGATTAGCTACCAAGTTCTTTACATATATTTTTTTCTCTTATATTTAATAATTTTAATTTTTAGAACATTGTACGCATAGTACAGATATATACAGTTGGCTAGGGCCCCACAAGCTAGCAAATTCAACAATACACAGGAAATTTAGCTCTTTTCCAAATCTCGTAGTTTAGAAATTTAAATTGTTCAAAAGAGAGAGAGATCTAAATCCTTAGTTTGTATGAAGTGTACTAATGAGATAAGCTAATGGAAGTCGTAAGATTTGAAGTGAATGGTCTGCATCTCTTGGTCCATAAACTCCTAAACACAAAGATTCAAAGAGGATCTGAATTCAATATACACTAACTTTTGACCATATGCGTGGCAGACTAGCAATGACCAAAGCATCCAACATAAAAAAAAAATAATAATAATAATAAATTAAATAAATTAAATTAAATTAAATTTGGTTACAATTTAAATCTTTTTTCATGGGTAGTAAGGTAACATGAAATTGCTAAATTTCCCGAGGAAACAAAATTTGACACAAAAATTATAAACAACAGATTGCAATTTGTATTTGACCCAAAAAGAAAAAAAATGAAAAAGATTGTAAGTTGTAAGAAAAAGGCGGTCCAACTGAGGAACATTGAGGGAGGACATGTTCCAACATTGTACTCTTCTAAGATTCTTGTTCACATTCAACGTCCAACAATGGATCGGTAATTGCGTTGGCGACCATTGCCTTAACCAATTTTCTTTTCTTGTTCAAAGTAACGACCTCGTCTTTGAAGTTTAAGCGAAATTTCACTTTAATTTTTCTAGTTTTAATTGTCGCAACTAGTTTATTTGGTTTAATAATTGCCTCGGCTTAAGGATAATGATGTTATAACTTATATACAAACTAGAAATTGAAAGACATGCGCGACATTCTTACAACTATAAATTAACAAATCTAAATTGTTGTCCTTCAATTACAACAATTAGTAAATTACAAAGGTTCAAATCACGATAATCAAACTCCCAAGCATCGAAATGAAACTTTATCGAAATTACGAGAATTTTTCAGTGTGCTAAAAACACAATCCAGTAAACCAAGTGTTATAATCCAGTTAGAATATATTATTTTAAGTTTCCAATCAATTATATGACATTACAGTTGGTGCATTGTTGCATATGCAAAGAAACAAGACATGGCTTTTGCAAGTCGGTAGGTCTAACAATGTTTACCTGGTCAAACATCGCTGATATTTCTTGGAGTCTTGTTGCCAAAGCAAGTGTCAGATGTTCTGCGTCCAGAACCTTTGAAAATGTTAAGCCTGCAAAATTGGAAATGACTTACTAGCACACCACCGTGTCGGTTTTTTAAGCCAATAACCAACTGTCACGTGATAATGCGTTATTTGATTTTAAAAACCACCACAATGGCAGCCACGTGACAATGCGTTAATTGATTTAAAAAACCACCACAATGGCATCCCGAATGCAGGCAAATAGATGAGAGAGAAACAAATTTGACCCAGCTTAACAAGAAACTTGTGCATTTGATTTTCTTAGAACTGCCTAGTTAAGAATTTAAGACTTGTTTGAGGTATATACAAACAGAAATACATCAAAACTGCCTAACCTAATGTTGAGCAGAAAAGATTACAGTAGGTGACGGCAGCGAAAGCACCAGCTACAATACAGAGGAATACATATGTAGAATCATGCCTTCGGCTGCACTGGTAGGTCAGATGACCCATACAGGTGTGAGATGAACTGCTGTCGAACAATGTAGCTCAAGATTTGAGCTGGCATGCAGCGTAGCAAAGACAACGGGATGAATTCTCATAGCTTCGATTTGGTTTCAAATATTAGGGCATGGCAGAGATGAGATCAAGTAAGGGATTTGCCAGCCCATTCTAGCTCTCGTCGCTTTTGCTTGGCTTGCAATCGGTTAAACTTCTCTTTTCCCTTCTCCAAAAGAGGGTCATGCACGACGTAGTCATTTAGGTCCTCACTGCGAGACATGTGATCCTGCAATGATTTACGGGAAAATTTAAGCCATGGAGAAGCACAAATTAGATAAATAGCAAACTGATATTTGTTCGAAGAATATTTAAAATGAGAAGGGGCGATAGTAGCTAGTTACTGTTATATTACTCCAATGAAATGGCATAAATACATATGAACCTATGAATCTTACCTTTCCTTTCTCAGGAGCAAATTTTAACGGAACTGATTTCCAATTGGATAAGTCTTCATCTTTGCCACCTCCAGATTTAATACCTGGGGCTGTGCCCTTTTCGAATATTCCCTTCTTAAACTTCTCAAGTTTTGCGAGAACCTGAAAGCATCCAATTCATAAAAACATGGTTATAAATTCACACAAAGTATCTTCTAAAAAAAAAACCACAAAATAAACGGGGTTTCAACTTTTTTTACTAACTACTTTACCATGTCTAAATAGAATAAAAAAGTGAATCACTTGGCCTACTCCCAGGGCCGAAGGGAAGGCAGGAGAGTAAAGAGGTAAATCGAGAAAACAATACATAAAAAGGCCCAATAACACATACTTCATCTTCTCGTCCTTGATTTCTACGCTTCCTCTGTTTCTGCAATTGTCTTCCTCTTTCAGCTTCACCCAGCAACTGTAAGTCTGCATCAGCGTTTGCCACGCGCTCAGCTCTTGCCTCGGATCCTATCCCTTTTTTCTTCAAGGACAGCTTATCCACCTTTTGTTGATCATCATCAATGCTTTCAACATTGGACCTGGCAAAAAGGAGATGAAGAGATTATTGTGAAGATATTTCAGATGTTTTGTCTCTGTGACAGTGTCTGAATTCAAAATGTTTACCTTGATGTAGGTATTTCATGCCGCTTTGGGCTAGATCTCCCTGCATATGGATGTGACAAGTTAAGAAAATGGACATAATTTTATTAAGGCAGTACAAAGCATTGTCAAATTATACGGCAACCAATCATGCATCCAATCAGGAGAAAATATAATACACCGAGGAGAATTAGATACCACTTTTCAGCTTTGGCTTTGGTGGGAGATCTCCTAAATCCGTTCGTTTCTTGAGTATTTGCTGGCGCATTCTTGCATCAAAGTTGGCCTCATCATCATCATCATCATCGCTATGATCAACGGTATTATAAAATTTGGACTCTGAGTCTTTCTTGGGCTCTTCTTTCTTGGAGCTTAGAGCTTCTCTGACAGATAACTGTACATGCCTTGTTTTGGCATCAATGTTCTGCGTACAAAAACATTTGTCAAAGATAAGTCCTTTGGATTATCAATTTCTAAGTGAGTAAGACCGGACCATGCATATGTAGATTACCAATCACATTCAAAATGAAAACAAATGGACCTAAATTAGCAAAATTACAACAGTTTTATATAAACAAGGCATCACAAAAAGGATGCCTGATAATTACCGATTCATTAAACGGAACTTCGTCCTTCAGAAGACGAGGATCATCCAATACATCGTGGCTGCTCTTGATTTTGGTCTTTACAGCTGCCAACTCTCTCTCCTCTTCTTCAGCTTCTTCTCCAAATGAAAGCAAGTTCAGCTTTCTGCATTTTTTAAACAAACCATGCGCATAAGATACCGAAGAAGCGTAGTGACAGTTTAGATAACATATATCATGGCAAATACATTTTCTTTTCAGACACAGGTGTACAAAAACAAATTAACATTCACACAAATGCACACGTACACATTCCTTCAGGCAAGGAAGAAGCTTACTTTACAGTTTTCTTCTTTGTGTCTTTGTTGTCAGTATCATTTGTGGATTCCTTCGAAGGCTTTGCACGTGCCCTTGGAACAATATCATCAAAGGGATTCCATAACACCTAAAACACAGATTTTGACAGCAAAAATAAAATAGAACAGGAAAAAAATCACATAAGCATATAGAAAGAGGAAAGCTTAAGGTTACTCAAGGACCAGGTTTAGCTACCTCTACTGATAGTATCCTTGGGGGTGGGTCCAAAGGCCTATCCTCCTTGTCAGTTTCGAGTTCACCCAACCGCACAAGATTATAGATTGAATCCCCAGTCACCTGAAAAACAATACAAACAACAAAAGAATGAGTTCGGTTCCTTGGTCTTCTATAAAGCTAAACTGCCAGTGCCGGAATTGAAGTTAATCATCACCTTTCCGAAGATGGTATGCTTCTTGTCAAGCCAATCACTCCGATCCAAGTTCATGAAAAACTGGCTCCCATTCGAATTGGGTGTACCGGCATTTGCACAAGCAACTAAACCCCTATGCTTGAATCTCAAACGCGAATGAAACTCATCAGGAAACACACCACCGTAAATACTCTCACCCCCTGCAAAAATGCACCCAACAATTCAAGTTCAAAATTTCAAAATCCCAAATCCAAAGCAACCCAGATCACTATACTAATTCCTGAACCGAAATTCTCATTCTTTTTAGCAATTACCCAACTTAAGTTCAAAATCCAAAACTGAAGTAACCTAGAGAACAATACAAATCCACGAATCGAAATTCTCAATCTTTTTTTAAATTACCTGTGCCGGTGCCGGTGGGGTCGCCGCCCTGAACCAGAAAGCCTTTGATGATGCGGTGGAAGATGGTGTTGTCGTAGTATCCTTCGAGGCAGAGCTGGACGAAGTTCCTGACAGCCTTCGGGGCCTCTTTGGGCCAGAGCTCCACGTCCAGCGGCCCGTGCGTCGTTTGCAGCACCACCTTCCCCTTCGTCGGCGGCTCCAACACGTATATCGACGACATTGCTCACGGACTGAGGCGCTGCAGGAGATTTGAGTCCACTGGGGATTTGGGAATTCGATTGTTATCTGAGTATTTCTGGTTGGCGAATTGGGGGAGAAGGGTTTTTCATTTTCGATTCCGCCGGTTGGTGACGACGTCGTTTTGGTGATATTTTGGCTTTTGGCTTCCGCAGATCCGCGGGCATGAGACTTGGTAGCCTTTGGAGAAGTTGGTATTTCGAAAAATTAATTTACTCATTCAAGTGTTAACATGTCATTAAGCTTTAGTGTAGAAGAAAAATTTATATGAAACTGAGGTTGTCATTTGGCAATGTGATAAAAAAAGTAAATCGAAAAAAATATCGTGCGTTCGTCCAATTGGAAACATTTGATAAAAAACAAAGATATCACGTGTTCAAGGTTTTTCACAAATTCTAATTATTTCTTGATAACACATATCATCTAGTGAATTGTTCTATTTTCAATACTATTACTTTGCATACACAATATTCAGTAAGTTATTTTCATAGTGTGCCGGTTCAAGAGAGGTTTAAGAAATATGAGTAAGCAAAGTAGGGATGAGTCATAACATTTTAAGAGCACATAGTAACAAAGACACCATAATTATATTTTTTTAACAAACGATATTATCTACACTAAGGAGAGGAGGTGAGCTTAGCCTCGCAATGAGCTATCAATAATGTGGTTCAAATTCGCATTTTGTGAGAATCGAACCTAAGATCTCTCACTTACAAATGAAGATGAATATCACACCCTAATTTTGAATAGGTAATCTTTTCTTTAATCAAGTTGTAGTGAATTTGAATTAGAGATCTCTTTTAAAATTAAGAAAAAAAAATACAACTAAACTAAGAACTAGTCGTTATTAACCGTAATTGAATACTATCATACTAGAGATTTTTCAGTATGCCGGGAACACGGTTGGTACACTCAATGTAATAATACAATTATTTGATTTTTTTTTAATTCAATCAATTGTAATATGACACTTAGTGTACCTAATGGTGTTTCTGACAGATTGAAAATTTTCTCCTACTATACATTGTTTTATTAAGCCACTTGTCTCCCTATGAAAAATTGTAAACATAGTTTGTAACTTGATAGCCAACAGTCAAGCCGAATACTTGTAATTGGTAACCTCTCTACAACATAGATATCAAACAACTACCAATCCTTGAACAAATTTTGTTCAACAAAAACATTTTTGTTCCTCTCAAAGTCCCATTTCCCTCTTTGTTTGTTTGATTTGTCTTAAAGCTTCAACAAAAATCCAAACCTAAGTAGAAGTCCTTTTATTTGGTCATGGCCAGGTCAAAACTTGCCTAAATCAAGCCAACGGACGAGAGTCAGTTAAAAGTTAGTTACGTTACATTTTCCATGTTTAGCCAAGCATGTGATTCCACAGTTCCACAACCACACCAACAGAAAGCCCTAATCAGCTAACCTTCTTCCTTTCTTCTTTCCCCTTTCCTCTTTTCTTGCGTCTCAAGCTTTCCCGGAGCGGTGGACGTGGAGGGTGGTGCCATTGGCAGCGGCATTGGTGCGTGTTTGTGCTAGTGCTGCGCTGGTGGCGTCACGCAAAATGGCCTCCCATTACTCCTCGGACGACGCCGTTCCACCCATCAATGCAACTGCCGTGGCTGTCGACAAGGACAATAAGAACAGCAACTATGCTGTCCGGTGGGCTATTGATCATCTTGTAGCCGCCAGCACTAATCCGTACATCATCCTCATCCATGTCAAGCACAAAAACAATCGTAGGTACCCTCTATTTTCTCTGCTTCATTTTCGAAACACATTGTTTGGCCTTGTCAACGTGATTTCTTTGTTTCTTTTCGGAGTTACGCAGAAAGTGATGCTGATTCGGGTGGTAATAATGGACGTGGTGTTTTCGTTCCTTACCGTGCATATTGCGCTCGTAAAGGGGTACGTACGTGCATCTTTCCTATCACAGATGTGATGTGTTACGCGTAATATCGCTTGAAGGGGGTCTAAAAGGTTTGATTTGATTTTACTTTTTCAAATTTTAGGCACAAGTGAAAGAGGTTATCCTTGATGACAGTGATGTTGCAAAAGCACTTTTGGAATATGTCAATTGCAACTACCTCAATACTATTGTAGTTGGTGCATCAGCAAGGAATGCTCTTACAAGGTTTAAATCTCTCCCTCTCCCTCTCCCTCTCCCTCTCTCTCTCTAGCTACGTTCTGATGCTGTGGTTCTTCACAGGAAGCTTAAAAGTGGGAATGATGTGCCCAGCAGCATTGTAAAATTAGCGCCGGAATTCTGTTCTGTATACGTAATTCAGAAAGGGAAGATGTTGTCAACAAGAACTGCAAAGAGGCCAGTGGTTAATACTGCAGTTCCACCCAAACAGCCATCCTCCCAGGGACTTCCATATCATATCCCAGCAGATAATAATGAATTTGAAAACGGAGTTAGGTACGTATTTTAATTGCTTCTCTTCAGGGCAACGTGTTAAGAAACTCTCACTTCTTCTCAGTTTTCTTCAACTCTGATCTCCTTTAATTGCACGGTTGAGGTTTTTGCAAAGCGTCATGTCTTTAAGTAAGACAAAACATCGTGCAGTGAGAATTTCTCTTATGCTAACAAGTTGTGGTTTTTGTAATGCTGTTGGTGGAAGCAGAGGACAGCCTGCATCAAGGGGAGGGTGGAAGGTTCCAGGATCGGTCAAAATGCCTGCAGCGCGCGAGAGGACAAGGAGTGCTCCGAACAATCTCTTGTTGGATATTAATGTTGACATGGCTAACCATACTGCAGCACGGTCTTCGCTTAGCAACCGCACTTCGAATGCTGATGAAAGTGACTTTTCAATGCCATTATTTGGATCAGTGGATATGACAAACCAATGTTTCGATTTCTCTAGTACATTAAATTCTCCCAAGGACTCATCCAGACAATCTGCAGTACGTTTATATTAATTTGGTAGCATAAAAATTTATAAATCAAGGCCTAGATAAAAGAATAATCTGGCTGTTAACTGTTTGATCGATTACAGCGGGATATGGAGGCTGAAATGCGAAGATTAAAGCTCGAATTGAAGCAAACAATGGACATGTACAGCTCGGCCTGCAAAGAAGCAATCTCGGCGAAAAATAAGGCTAACGAGCTTAGTCAGTGGATGCAGGAGGCGCGAAAGTTCGAGGAAGTGAAGCTTGCTGAACAGACGGCCCTTGCCATTGTGGAAATGGAGAAGGCTAAGTGCAAAGCAGCTATAGAAGCAGCTGAGGCGTCGCAGAAGTTGGCGGAGATGGAAGCTCAGAGAAGAAGACAGGCAGAGATGAAGGCAAAGAAAGAGGCAGAAGAGAAGAACCGGGCGTTGAATGCTTTGGCACATAATGATCTCCGGTATAGGAAGTACACCATTGAAGAAATTGAAGAAGCTACGGAAAATTTTGAACCGGCGAATAAAATTGGTGAGGGTGGATATGGACCCGTATACAAAGGCAAACTCGATCACACGCTGGTTGCCATCAAAGTTTTGAGACCTGATGCTGCTCAAGGGAGGAAGCAATTCCAACAGGAAGTATGCTATTGATAAAATTTTGAGATTTGAAATATTACATAAACATTGTACTATGGGAAAATAAACAAAAAACGAAATGGTTATCAAATGGGATCATATTTTGTGTTGACATGCAGGTTGAGGTCCTGAGCTGCATTAGATATCCTAACATGGTTCTCCTCCTTGGTGCCTGCCCTGAATTCGGATGCCTAGTATACGAATACATGGAATACGGAAGCTTAGAAGATCGGTTATTTAGAAGAGGTAACACCCCCTCAATTTCGTGGAGGAGACGGTTCAAGATAGCTGCTGAAATTTCAACAACACTTCATTTCCTTCACCAAGCAAAGCCGGAACCCCTTGTACACCGTGACCTAAAGCCAGCAAACATCCTATTAGACCGGAACTTTGTGAGCAAGATCAGTGATGTAGGGCTAGCACGCTTAGTTCCAGCATCTGTAGCAGACGAGGTGACACAATACCACATGACTGCAGCCGCTGGAACATTTTGTTACATCGATCCTGAGTACCAACAAACTGGCATGTTAACAACAAAATCGGATATATACTCGTTGGGGATAGTACTACTCCAAATCATCACAGCCAAGCCTGCCATGGGACTTGCTCACCATGTTAGGAGGTCCATCGAGAAGGGAATATTTTCAGAGATGCTTGATCCAGCAGTGACTGACTGGCCAATTGAAGAGGCTCTAGCGTTCGCTAACTTGGCATTACAATGCACAGAGCTAAGGAAGAAGGACAGGCCCGACCTTGGCACAGTTGTAGTGCCAGAACTTATACGGTTAAGAGACTTTGGAAGGACCGGTGACACTACTCCTCCTGGGTTCAGTTATAGTCCAAGCTCCACGTCACGTCCTTCCACATCAAGAACATCAACTACAAATAGTCAGGTTTGTAACATTAACTGGTAGACTCGTTTGGACGCTGCTATTGAAGAAAATAAGAGAGGGAAACATGGGTGCATAATAACTATTTTAGAGTGCTAATAACAATTCTCATTCGTATTTTCTATTATAGTTTTTATCTGCTATCGTCTTAATTATGCTACATTGTTGAAAACCAGGAGCCACTGAATAAGAGTAGCTCCGGGGGCGGAGTTGACATATAGTGCCGAAGTACAAAGAAGACGAAGACAATTCAAAAGCACCCGATGACGCGAGGAACAAAAGGCCGGAAAGCTAGTTACAATTGAAGAAGCTGAAGGAGTGTTTGTAGATAATAGGAAACTGATACCAGAAAAAAAGAAAAAGTTGATATTCTTAGGCTTCTTTCACTGATTGGTTTAAGCTAATCTTTGGTGGGTTTGTGATTAGTAAATCATTGTTCTTTAACTTTGTACTTTGTGTTCATGCTGTGCCTGTCCATAATCTTTTCCTTTTGGATTATAAGACGATCACTGCCCTCTGCAGTTGAAGTTTGAGAAGATTAAAGCGTGGTGACTCAAAAGGAAACCTGGAAGAATGTATGTACTTAGCTGAAAACTGGAGGCCTAAAAGAAGTCGGTAAATTTTATTTATTTGAGCAATAATCTAATCAAATCTAATCTAAATGGGAGTGGAATCCGAACTTGGGTGCAAATGGACCGAGAAACATACTACTTTAATCAACTTGGTTATGCATAAGTCTGCGCAGAGGCGGAGCCATGAAAAGACCAGAATGGTCCCGGGCCCATCCTGACATTTTTTTTTTCACACAAAAAGGTTTAGTATTTATAATTTTCAAGGTTTTTCATAGGCTTAGGGCACCAATCCAACGTTTTTACTTTAATTTATTTAATTGGGTTTGATTTGAGGTTGGTGGCTCCTATGGAGTTTGGGCAATCTGTTGCTTGTACTTTGAGGAGGACTTGGTTTTGGGAACAGTGGAGGGAGAGAGAGGAAGAAAGTCATATAGGTTTGGGGTTTAGATTTAATGAAGAGAATGATGAGGACAACACCATACCAGACCTAAAAGACGTTGGTCGGTTATTCACCACACGACATAGTAATTTATGGAAGATCAGGAGAGCGTTTTAGATTGAGACATTTGGGTCCCTTCTAAACTAAAATTTTGGCTCTACCACTGAGTCTGCGAGTTGAGATAGGTGGATTAGAAGAGCAAAAAGTTAGTGAAATAGTTGTGAGATATCCTTATTCCAAATAAGAGAAGTCCATCTTACAAAGAAAGGTATAACTAAAGTCTAAAGAAGAAGGAGTACAAAGTGATTCCAAAGGTGGATTATGTTTGCAGAAAGGCATCAGAAAAACAGTAGAAACTAGAGGTAGAGGATTAGATTGTCATTGAAGCCTTTCTTAGGATTCCTTTTCCCATGAAATTGAAAGAATGCAAAAATACAGGCTCCAAATGACATGAAAGTAGCTAGCAAAATTAGCGCAAATAAAATGGGTACAAACTCCTAATTGAAATATAACTGGGTACACTAAACAGATAATACCAATGCAATATGGGTGTGCATGAAAAAAAAAAGAAAAGTGAACCGTATGTAAGTCACAATTTAGTGTCATTTTACCGTATGTTTAGTGTCACTTTAGTTTTTCTTAATTAAAAATTTGTAACCGATTTTATTGGTGCGTATTTTCCTTGAGTAATTAATCCTCGTTCTACATATTTAATAAGAGAAGTATGTAAATCAAACCTTTTGAGGTGCCATACACACGCTTGTATAAAGGGCGGATAAGTAGAACAAAGTTTTCTCAAGGCCACACCATAACTTGGTCAGTTGTCAAAGGTTATGCCTCTGTCAGATGAGTAATTCCAAAGATCTACTATCCATGGCAAGGAAATGGATTCCCCGGTCCTTCAAGGCGGCGGTTTTCGGCCTGATCATGTTTGCCGGGTTGACATATGAAGATCAAACGGTGGATCCTGAGACTGGTTTACTATGCATCAGTGAATGCGGTACATGTCCAGTCCTATGTTCACCACCTCCTTCTCCTGAACTGGAGCCTTCAGGTCCGCTGCCATCACCACCACAATCACCGCCACCAGTGCACCACTCTCCACCTCAATATTACTACATTTCTCCGCCGCCCTCACCACCGAAACAATCACCATCACCACCTTCCTCACCGCCAAAACAATCCCCGTCACCCCCATCATATTCTTCGAAAGGCGCTCCTCCTCCTCCTCCTCGGTTTGTCTACTTCTACGACATGCCTCCTGCCGGTCCAGTGCCAACAGCAACAACAGGAACAGGAGTGGTGAACAACAATCCACTTCCTAACTACTTTTACACCTCCATGGGTTCTTCTCCTTCTTCTGTTCGTGTCTTGCTTTTGTTCATCTTGTTAGCTCATCATCTTGTGTTTTCTTTTTGGTGAGAAGTATAGAATTAGACTGTTACTCTGCCATAAATTTCAGTTTTTGAATTTGTATTGCCATAGAGGCATTGAGCAAATCTTGGGTGATGTATATAGACTCCTACTTGTATTTAAAATTTTATTTGTTAATTATTCTTTTTTATGTAAATTTTGAAGGTGATTTAATTTGTGATCTAGTTTCACTTCGAGCGATAGAAATGAGGATCCGAACTTAGTGTAGGTCGTCCTAAACAAACAATAACTATGTATAAATCGATTTGAAAATCTATCTAGAAATTAATATAAGTTTTCTTGTGATTTATATAGTTGCTTTATTATCAATTCATTCATGTTATAACACGTGAATTAATAACGCTCAGAATTGTGTAACCATTACAATTACAAATTTCTCAAGCAGAAATAAGATAAAATGAAACTCAGTCATACTCTGTATCACTTTAACATGAAAATGAAAAAAAGGCATTTTATTTTATTTTTATCTGTTTTCAATTTTTAATAAAACTGGAAAATCAAAAGAAAATTTACCTCTTAAAGTGGGCCCATAGAGGCCCAATAAGCCCAGCAAAGAGTTCGATCCAGATCCCAATCGCGGCAAATCATATCGAAACTGAGCAACGAACTCCATAGCAGCAGCAGCAGATCTGAAAATCTGCATTTCCCTCCGATACGTCCAAACCCCTAACCGGAGGGTCCGAGATCCGAAACCTCCATCGGAGCTCCAGCATCCGATGATGGAGTCCGAAAATGCTGCCGACGACTCCTCCTCGGTGGCCAGCCTCCTCCCGTTGGCCTCCGCCTCCCAGCAACCCTACGTCTCCGAGCTCCTCTCCTTCACCCTCGATCGCCTCCACAAGGTCCTCCCTCCCTCCCCCTCCCCCCCCCTCTCCCCTTGTTCGTTTGGTTAATTGGACTTGAAATTGATTCATTTTTCTCGGGTCTGGTTTTTAGGAACCGGAGCTTCTCCGGGTCGATGCGGAGCGAATACAGCGGCAAATGCAGGAGGTGGCGGTGGCCAATTACCGAGCTTTCATTGCTGCTTCCGACGCGTTGGTCGCAATTCGAAACGAAGTGTCTTCCATTGACAAACATCTCGAGTCTCTGGTAGTAATTAATTAACTCTAATTTATGGTTAATCAATTAATTAATTTGAATCTATGATGCATTTTTGTAATGCTGACTTGAAATTTTGGGTTTTGTTAGCTGGAGGAGACGCCGAAGTTGATGAATGGGTGCACTGAGTTTGTTGAATCTGCGGAGCAGATTTTGGAAAAGAGGAAATTGAACCAGACGTTGCTAGCCAATCACAGTACATTGCTCGACTTACTTGAAATCCCTCAGCTTATGGAGACGTATGTGTTTGAAAAAATGTTTTAAATCATTGTTTTGAATTGTAGCACTACTCTAGGTAGTGTAGATCCATGCTACATCACCCATAAGTTCGATTTGGATTTAGTTTTTGAACCCCAAAACCCGAAACACAGCATTCTTAAGTTACCCAAGAACCCGAACAATGCATTATATGGATAGAAAAATGCCGTTTTTCTGAATGGGATTGTTTGATGGTAGCTGAGCATGACTATTCGGAATGTTGTGTTTCTTACGGAAGCTGATTGTGCCATAGGATAATTCTTGTCTGCTTAATTCATTCCCGTTCTTACGCAGATGTGTGAGGAATGGAAATTACGACGAAGCTCTTGACTTAGAAGCATTTGTTAGCAAGCTTTCAACCATGCACCCCAAGTGAGTGTTGCTGCCCCCTTATTCCCCTCATTAACCAATAATAATTTTCAACTTTGTGAAAGATTGTGTACTGAGGCTGTCTTTGTTGTTTTGCTTATATCCTTTTCTGCCTCTGTAAGATTGCCCGTTATTCAAGCTTTGACTGCAGAAGTCAGGCAGACCACTCAATCTCTTCTTTCTCAACTTCTTCAGAAACTTCGTTCAAATATTCAGGTATTGTGTAATTCTTTGAACATCAGCTAGTGCACTTTTGATTTTTCGTTCACATTGATTACAAAATTTTAATTTTTTTTCTTTCTGAATGTGTGTTTGTGCATTGCAGTTACCTGAATGTCTCCGTATTATTGGATATTTACGTAGAATAGGAGTTTTTAGTGAGTACGAAATGCGTTTACAGGTAAGGGATTAATGTATTTTGCGCATTCTTTACATTTATGTATTTTGCAATGTAGAACGCTTCAAATGACATGTGTGGACATTCAGGCTTTCTTGTATCTGACCTTATTTTTTCTGTGTTTTAGTTTTTGAGATGTCGGGAGGCATGGCTTACTGGAATTCTGGAGGATCTGGACCAGAGAAATGCTTATGAGTACCTGAAGGGGATGATAAATTGTCATAGAATGCATCTTTTTGATGTTGTTAACCAATATAGAGCAATATTTGCTGATGATACATCAGGCAGTGAAGAAAATTATGACGGTGGTCTTCTTTTCAGTTGGGCTATGCATATAATTACTTCACACCTTAAGACTCTCAAAATTCTGCTTCCAGAGATAACTGAAGGCGGATCTTTATCAAATATCTTGGATCAATGCATGGTGAGCGTCCTTTGCTATATTTATTATCATTTTGCACATGCTCGCATCATGCTATAAATGGAGATAGATGCTTGAATATAGTTGTTTCTTTAATGTCCATGATTTGCAAGATATATCACCATTCATTGAACTTTTCATTTACTCGTCACTTTTTAACATATGATAAAGCACCAAAGCTTCACTTAGGAGTATTATTGCTGGGGTGTGTATTATCAGGACTATATGAGACATGGAAATGGCATCAAATAAACATGTTTGTGCTGCAGAGGAGTCTGCAATTTAAATGATATAAATTCGCCATATGCTTTTACTTTTTACACCCAGGAATAAAATCTCGTAAATTGGTCACGCTAGTCCTATTATTATTGAAATTTAAGAGTAATAGAAGCTCTGTTTGTTTATCTGATCTTGTTCCTTTTTTTTTTTTGTTGACAGTATTGTGCTATGGGACTTGGTTGGGTTGGGCTAGATTTCCGGGGCTTGCTGCCATCACTGTTTGAAGAGTACAGATCTTATTCCCCCATTTTTCTTGACTATCATATACCTTAAATTGTTTTCCTCATTGTGAATGTTAACCTTGGTTACTTTTCCAGGGCAGTTCTCAACTTGTTCTCAAAAAACATGAGCACAGCAGTTGAGAATTTTGAGGTGAATGAATAATTCATGACTTGAATTCAGTGTTTCTATAATTAAAAGTGCAAATAATTGCTGTAGACTGAGAGATTTAAGTTGACATTGTGCTTAAATTCAGGTGGTCTTGGATTCACATCGTTGGGTCCCACTACCAGCAGTTGGCTTTTCGTCGAACAGTCATGGTGATGAAAATCAGGATGATGTAACCCCGCCATCTTATCTTATGGAACACCCACCTCTTGCTGTTTTTGTTAATGGTAAGTGTTATATAAGCTTCTCAGCTAAAATCTTCTATGCTTAGTTGTTTACTGAGGAATTGCCCTTTTCCCCACAGAATTCTCATCTTGTGTGCTTTGTTCCTTTTTAGTTGCCTACTTTAGTAAACCAGATAATGATCGATGGTCCAATATCATTGATGTGGAATGTGGATACTGGATAAGTTTCTTTCCGTCGTGTGTGACTTTTTGGAAGAAAGAAAGTAGGTTTCCAATGGTTACTTGTATGAACTGCAAAACTGAATTGTAATGTGGGAAATACATATCATGGTTGCTCTTAAAAATAGTGTGTCAATAGGTCCACCTATAGCATAATAGTCCAGAGGAATGGCCCAATTTCTGCTTTTTTCAGGCATTTATGCATATATCTCTTTCTTGTTTAGGCGTGTCTGCAGCAATGAACGACCTCCGCCCCTGTGCCCCAATAAGTTTAAAGCATGTGCTTGCTCAAGAGTTGATCAAGGGATTGCAGGCTGTTTCTGATTCTTTACTGCGGTACAATACAAATCGGATGCTGAAAGAACACGAGTCTGGACTTTTCCTCTCACTTTGTCGAGCATTTATTGAGGTATAATATAAACAAACTCAGGCTACATATTGTCTGATATTTTCTTCATCTACAGACATTGACATCTTCTGTACCTTACAAATGCATTCGTAGGTTACTTACCCGCACTGTGCCACATGCTTTGGCCGCTGTTACCCTGGTGGAGCTGCTTTAATCATGGATGCAAAGAGTCTGTATGATGGGATTGGCCGCCTATTGACAGTCGCCACTCCGTCAAGAGGACTCACGAAACCTGTTGGTGATGGAAACGGAGATGGAAATGAGAATGAAAATGAAAAGAACGTAACTGAGAACGGTGACGTGTCTGCGGTAGAAAATAAGGTCTCGCCGGTTGTTGAAGAAACCGATAATACCAACTCTGATGAGGGGGAACAGAAAAGCCCCACTTTGCAAACAGAGGAAGAGACGCACTGATCACGGACGTGTGAAGCAAATAGAACACTCCTTGTAGCTCCCATGTTTTGTAATTTTGAATATTGGCTCTAATATTTTGCTTGTAATTATTTGGCTCAAAGATGTTGTATCGGAATTTCATATGTTATATGATAGAGAAGAGAAACAATTTGATTGTAGAAAAACATCAGCAAATTAATAACACTTTCATACTGATTTGTTGTACCATCCTCTGTACCGCTAAATTTTCGTTTACATTTTTCTTTCTATGAGATCAAAAGGAATTATTGTTAGTCCGTGTCTGCTCTTTTATACTCAAAAGTTCGAACTCCTTTTGACCGGACATAGTTTTAGAATAAAAACGATACTATTACTTTAACTGTTTTAAGTGTTAATTAACGTTTTTTTTTAAATAATATTTATACACCTATTTTTATTGATATACACTTAAATAATAATTCAATTATGAATAATCACATTATATAATTTACAAAATTGTTGGCCTGCCGCGTATTGCAGTTACAAATGGCACTAAACTGCTCCCGCAGCTGTCAAATCTCTCTCACTTCCAGTCGTCTCCTGCACCTCCAATTTCAACAGGCGCACATTTCCTTCGTTTCCAAACGAAAAATCCGATTCAAAGTTAACTGAAATTTTGAACAAAATAGTTCATAAATCGATTAATTGAAGCTGATAATTCAGTAGCAGGATCACTCTGTTTCAAAATTGAGCTTAATTTCATAAATCGATTGTAATTTGTTTGTTTCGTATTTTCGTTTTCGAATTGGGAAGAAGCTTTGGAGGTTATGGAGTCCACTGTCAAAGAAGCTTCGGAGCAAGAGCAAGAGCAAGCAGCCCCAAGATTGCAGATTTACTCCACCTCTGATACTCTATCAACTTTCTGGAGAGGTACTCTCTCTCCCTCTCGCTACACACACACACACACACACACACACACACACATATATATATATCTTACATTTGATCATTAACCCTTTTTTTGCAGAAAAGTATGAAAAAGATGCCAGGAAGTACTGGGATGTGTTTTACAAGCGGCATCAAGACAAGGTATGTTTGTTGCTTACTTATTCGGTTAGTAAATTTCGGCGTAGCTATTTACTTCTGCGGCTTCCGGGCTCGAAAAATGCTGACTTTAGGCACTGCTGCATTGTTCTGTATGCTTAATGTCAGTTGCTTGGATCCGAGTTTTGATTTTGGCCGGTGTTGTATAAATCTAACTGCGAATTATTGAATCAGTTCTTTAAATCTCGGCACTACCTGGACAAGGAGTGGGGCAAATATTTCTTGGTGAGTGAAGAATTATGTTGGAGATATGGCGGTTTTAGTTTTCTTGTTTCATATTCATCCAACAATTCAGTAAGATGTTAACTTTTGTTTTGGTTTTCATCTTTTTGACTTCAGGGCGCTGGGCGGAAGTTATATTAGAGGTAAATTGTGTGCCAGTCGTCCATGTTACTTTTGTTGTCTAGATATCTCTCTATCAGTTGAGATCATTCACGTTTCTGCGCAAATTGATTTGGAAGAAGTATAATTTACTTCTTTTTTGTGGACTAATTACTCGAATCAAAACGGAAAATGCCTGTCTTTTTTTTTTTTTTTCTGTCTTGTCTTGATGAACCAGAATCTTGTTTCCAGTTTTACTTTTCCCGTAAATTTTGTACACTCTTGTGGCAAATTATTTATCTTGGTTTGTTTAAAGTTGGTGATCTATTGTATGTTTCTCTATAGAGGATCTCTGACCCTTTTCCTGTCAGGATGTTATGTATTGGATTATTGATTACTGTTCTCACTATACAGGTTGGCTGTGGAGCTGGAAACTATTTTCCCACTGGTTGCGAAGTATGCAGATGTGTTTGTCCATGCATGCGATTTTTCAACAACAGCTGTTAACTTGGTTAAGGTGTGGTTTTCTTCTACATCTACTTGCTCAGTCCATGGCAAGGGGTACTTGATTGAATATGTTCAAGGGACGTTGCTCATGTTTGACCAATAAAATACAAGTAGACAAAAAATAGTAAGTTCAATTTAGATTGGTAGTTGGTACTGAATAGCCGTGACAAGTGATGCATGACGAGTTTTATGTTGTTATCGCAGACACGTAAAGACTTAGTAGATACCCGTGTTGGCGCATTTGTTTGTGATCTTACCATTGATGACCTAAGCAAGCAGATTTCTTCTTCGTCCGTGGATATTATAACTATGGTATATGAATTGAACATATTGAGCAACTTTCCCAGTGGTTCGATTTGACGAGTGATCTTTTTTACTTAGTAAGGTTGCTGACTTGTTAAGTAGATATTTGTGTTATCTGCAGTGTCTCCAGAGAAGATGTCTATGTTATGAAGAATAATAGGAACGTTCTCAAGGTAACTGATAATTCTTATAAACTTTTATTTCAAGCAGTGTATGCTTCTTCATATCTGAAGAAATTTGTGGATTCCTCTTCCCCAGCCAAATGGTTGTGTGCTGTTTCGTGACTATGCTACTGGTGACCTTGCTCAGGTTCATATATATATGTGTGTATTTTGAAGTTCATCCTTATTATCGATTGATTTGTTCCTCATTTGAAAGATGGTTACAAGATATTGAAGTTTACTTCTTAGTTAATGTAATGGTAGTTGACAGGAAAGATTGAATTGCAAGGACCAAAAGTTAAGTGAAAACTTTTATGTCAGGGGTGATGGCACTGAAAGTTTTACTAGCACGCGCTCGTACATTGAGCTACTTTTTACTTTTTTCTTGGTTGACAAGCTTGGTTGTGATCCCTTATTGACGAGCTTATTTGAAGAAAATGGTTTCGATGTTGAAGAACTTGATTTGTGCTGCAAACAAGTTGAGAATCAGTCAACGGAGTTGGTTATGAATCAGTAAACGATCCTATTTTCACTAGGGTTGTAGGTTGTGTTCTGTATGTGGATGAGGGTTGTCACTTTGATTAAATCCTGCTCTTCCTTAGGGTTTTTTTTTTTCTTCTACTAATTCATCTTCCCTGATCAAAATGTAATTCTTGTTTTTTATTCCAGGCGTTGGGTTCAAGCCGTATTCCGCCTTTCAGATGATACAAACTCCTCTACCAAAACAGAAGCAGCAACCGAAGTAGATCATCTTGGTCAAGAGAAAATCGTGCTAGAGGTCAATGAGAAGATCTTGAAGAAACCTGTGAATGATTTGGAGGTTGACATTTCTGACGGTGTAGTGATGGAAATGTCTGGCGTCTTACCTTCCAATGACAACGAGGTAAAGTTTCGTCTTTTTTCCTTCCAGAAATATGCTTAAATTTTCATAATTGTTTGCAGAACTAGAGCTTTTATTAGGTTGTGACTCAACTCATTTTTTGAGGACATTCTTGCTCATGGGTAATTGAGCCAGAGCTAGGTGATTTGACTTTCAAGATAGAAGTGTTATCCAAAGTGGATCAACACACTTGCAAATCAACTGGTTTAATGTTGTGGATTTCAGCTCGGTTCATGGCTTCCGTTTAACCAGAAATCCAACTCCGGGGGTATTTGCTCTATGGTCGCCACTAAATCTGCTGACCTTGTGTTCGCGACTGATGGTGACTCAAAAGCGCTTTACCTACTGAAGCCTAATGTCAACTCAAATCTTAGACCGACATTTCTGGACAAACTGATTACAAAAAGATTAGAGTGGGGAATAGAGATCATATAGAAGCCATCAAGGAAGCTAATTCTCAACGTTTTGATATCATCCTCGGCACAGATGTCACTTATGTAGCTGAAGCTATCTTGCCCTTATTTAAAACTGCAAAAGAGTTGATTTCATCTGATAGAAACACTGCTGAGGACTCCGAACCGGCTCTAATCTTTGTCATATTTTCCTTCCTGTAGACTAGCCTTCCATACTTTCAGCTGCATCCAAATTCGGGTTTGAGCTAGTCGGTAAGTGGCCTATAGAAATTCCTACTTCATCACAAAGCATCATCAAATCTTGGTTCATGGTTCGGAGCATGGCGAAAGGGGAGCATTACCATATCCTGTACTTCCACATGGAGCGGAATTTTTCGACTCAATAGTTATATTTTTTCTTCTGTTACGACGAATTATATCAAGAAATACAGTCAAGGTTCAACATTCCAGACATTTTTTTGTTGTTGTCACATTGCAGCATTTGCCTTCACGTATGTTTTTTCCCCCTTAAATTCTATTTGGCAACATTATCAATTGTAATTGTAAAGCATTCTTTATCCTTTGAACGAAGATCTGTAATTTTCTTGTAATTTGTTTGAGTTGCCGTCGAGAGCATTGGATGAAAGGGGAGCTTTCACCTTCAATTAAGTATTTTTTTTCTTTTTGTTGGGCATATAAAACTTTGTTTTGCAACCGGAAAAAAAAGGTTTGTTAATAAAACAAAATAATTAGAGCGAGGTAAATAAGGTTAACTTTTTATAATAAAATCCACTTGAAATTGAACTAATATATAACATAAATAATAGATATCAAATAATGAAGAAAAAGACATTGTTTCCCATTTGTTGCATAAAAAAACTCTTAAATAAAAGTATCGAATTTGTCTCTTGTTTATGCTTATATTGCAGTAAACATAAAACATCAAGGAATCAAACACAGGATCCTCACTTGAACAAGAATGCATGCAACCTTGATTTAGGTGGCTGAAAACAAACAAGGACAAATATCACTGGACGGTAAAATAGATTTTACAAATCAATTATCAATATTATTTAAATTACATATTAATAGAACTCTCTTTGTTAACCACAACAGAATGAAAAAAAACTAAATCTTTTATCACAATAAAAAGGTTAAGAGCAGTAATGTAATTTCACAAAATGAAATTTTTTTACAAGTGAGCGCGGTAACATAATTTCACAAAATGAATTTTTTTTACAAGTGATTTTAATATCTCTAATTTAAAAAAAAAATAAAAGTAAATCTCTCTCCATCTCTTCCCACTCCCACGTTCTCTCTTACTCTCTTCCTCACTCCTTCAATTTAAAAATAAAAAATAAAAAATTTCACACACTTCATGTCTGGGCATATATTAGTACTTATTAACAACAAAATCACTTAACTGCTTATTGGCACACCTTAAAATAAATCCAAAATGACATAAAATATCCATAATAAGTTATGTTGATATGGATGTCCATTGCAAAATAGTCCATGGATCTATTCCATATATTTTATCAATTAGAAAGGGACGGATCGTTTCCGAGTTTTTGGTTTAGACTTATTTTTAATTATGCCTCATGTAACTCAAAATTAATTTTACTTTGTTCGTGTTTAAAGTCATTATCTTATTCCTTAAAACTCAAAATTCTCTCAATCTTGATCATGAAACTCAATTTTCACATTCCATTTTATCTCATGTAACTCAAAAGTCTTCATTTTATTTTATAAAACTCAAAATCCCGCTTCACACCTTAATTCTGATAATGTGTGGGTTTAATTTAGGTATACCAAGCTAATCAATTTCTTTTTTATATTTTTTCATCTCTGCAACTCAAGCCCAACAACCCAAAAAAATTATTGTTAAATATCACCGAAAATTTATAATCAAATACATGGTAGCATTACAACATAAATCTTGAAAACTGCTAGGTTTAAAAATATCCAGGGCCTGTTAGCAAGAACAGCTATGGCTTCAAGCAACAAGATCTGCCCTACATGCTGAAGGGTTCTTCATGATTACCAACACGAAGGTAGAACTTACGCCACAGAAAGACTGCTGCCACATATACAGTTCATAAGTCATTAACAGAAGTCAGATCAGACTAGGGAGCTTTTGTGTCCACAGAGAGAAATTTTCAACTTTCAGCCTATGGTATATATTGCACCAATTAGGGCGAGAAAGCAAAGTTCACCTGCCTACCAAATATAGATAAATACTTTTTGGAAAACGGCCTTGAAGTCAGCAAATTAATGACAAATTTAATGCCTAAAATTAAAGGATTTTCGACAGCAAAAAAACTAAAAATAAAAATAAAAACCCTGAGAAACCCTAATTACTAATCCGTACATAGTTTGAGACCGACATGTCAAAATCAAATAAATCTCTGTGACCACGACAACAACATGCAATGATCCAGTCCAGATTCCCCAGTCGATTAGGACTGATCAGTGGTAATTTCCTGGGTGTAAATTTATATGCAGAAAATTCATGAAAAATTGTAAACGGGCATATATACAAAACAAACATGATTCAGAGAGAGAGAGAGAGGTGGGTGACAGATAGAGAGTAAGCACACAAAGCTTCAAGCATGAACCCAGCATGCAAGAAAATACCATGTGTGCTCACTCTCTTCTGTCACCGTCCTTTACCCTTAAATTATTTGAACTCCTTCATCGATATTGCACCAGAGAGAGAGAGGGGCATCCCAAAACCCTAGCTGTTAACCCCCAAATGCTTTATGAGATTGGAACATTTATTCGCTTTTTGCGGGAGGATTTCGAACCCTAGATCTAGCTACTCCTATCTATCGCTCTATTCGACCTCACCGGGAAGGGAACACCTATCTATCACTCTACTCACCCTAGCTCGGTCCCTCACCGGTGAGGGAACCCTAATAGCTTAACTTTGATTTGCTTTGATATGAGAAACTGCAAGGCCTGTTGGGGCTTTATATAGAAGGAAAAGGAGAGAAGAGAGGATTGCATCACGTATGGAATAAATGTGGGTTTATCTTCTATTGGTCATCGTCGATTATTTAATGCCATTGTAATTCTTAATCACACATGGAAGAGAATGGAAAAAAAAAGGGTCGTCTAGAACCTTATCTCTTCCCATCCCATATGTTCAAACCCCACCCACATACATTTATTCAGTTACTATCACCTATGCATCTTGTAATTTTAAATCTTCCAATCCTTTGCTCTTCTCCTTTATTTTGATCTGTGATCATCCCTTCCTTTCCTTTCAAGGGAATATTTTTACTTATATCCTCAATTGATGGTGATGCTTATTTTGGATGAGTTCGAGCTATACTTACTAGATAGATTAAAACTCAGAATTTAAACTTATCCAATGATAATAAATAAGGTGATGAGTATTACCACCACTTAAAGGTTGTGAGCAAAAATGCACCCTCCTTTCAAGGATGAGCCCTATCCTATCTTTTCATGCTATGGCTTGTCCTCCATATTATTATATAATATATTGTATGGACACGGTTGGAATTTTTTGTCGTTTAATCGTATTATACCATTACTATACTGTATTTTACCGATTTTCGGTCTTTTTTTTTTTTTGCCAAATGGTAATGGTACAATAATTGATCCTAACGGAAGGTATTTAGTATGGTATTGGGTATCCAAAACCAATACCGACCATAGGTTGTACCATAACGAATATTTGTAGTATGAATTTAATTATATATATATATATATATATGTTAAATTATATAATACTAATTACTAACTTTTATCGTTAATATATTTCACTTAGTTTGCAACTTGAAGTCTTTAACTTGTATTTGATTTGGACCCTAACTTTTATTTTTAATACTTTATGCATGGTTTGACTAACTAAATCTAAATATGTGTGAAATAATGATGAATTATGAACCTTGGTTGTAAGTTATAGGTATTTTAGATTATTTTAAAAATTAAAGATGATAATAAGTTTCACCTTAATACCTTGGCTACTTGCTTAGCAACAAAAATTGAAGCAAAAAATATTTTAAGCTAAAATTCAGATTTGGTTCCCAAAAAATAGCCAAATATTAAATTGGTACAATACTATTACTATTACATGCCAACCGAATTTGATAGCATACCGAAAATTGATATACCAAAAAATTTATGTGATAATGGTACTAAATTTTGTCACACCAAAAATTTTAAATGATAATTGGTAAGGAAATTTTGGTACAGTAATATCGAAACCATCCCAAGTATGGACTTAATTTGGACATGTTGTTTTTCCAACGTAGCTCCAAATGTATGCATAAATTTTAAGAGTTTATTTACAAGAAATTGCATTAATTGTGCGATATGAAATTTTTAAGTGTCAATATAGATTTGCACCAATAATTTGCAAGTTATTCTTATCTGTTCTTGTGAGTGAGTAATTCATAGCCATCTATAATTGTGAAGGAGTGCCAAAGATGATTGTCCATGTATGTGTGAGTAGTTCCTATATATATTCACATGCATTCTCACAAAATGTAAATGATTTTGAGTCAAATGGGGGAGGCTATACCCAGAAAAATCCCTAAATGATTGTATGCATCAAGTGTCAAAATAAAACACCTCATTGATCATACTAACATGATTGCACCATCATTGTTGGTGAATCTATAACGATGAGTGACATTAATTTGCATAACGATGATTATGTTTTGTTTTCTCGTCTTGATAGTGTTGCATATTGAAATCAAATTCTTGCATTTAGAATATTTATAAGATTACAACCTCTCAATTCATTTTAAATAGATTTTAACACTTGCAATATAATTTAGCAATCTAGCAGAATCAATTTCGACTACTAGTGTATATGTAAGGTCTGCATAAATTAATACAACCTGTGCCACATAAAATATTCAAATTAAAGAAGAAAACACATAAGATATTCAAAAGAAGGAGGAAATTGAAAAAGTGATCAAGCTGTTACGATCTTTAGTAAATCATTGTTGTCATTGAAATCACATGCAGATATAAGCAGTATCCCCATTTACTAGCTAGATTGGCCGAATGGGCACAATGCCTTGAATCTCCATAACACAATAAAACAGGGAGAATACAAATATGAGCAATGCTAGGTAGACAAATTTTTTAGATCAAATTTGTAAATCATGTTATATGATTTACATTAATAATTCAATCATTCAAAACTTAAATAATAATTTAATCATTAGTAACTACGTCATATGATTTACATTAATCTAAATAGTTAGTCACTTTAGCATTACCATACAAAATATATCTGCTAGCTAGGTCAAACATGGTAAAGCACTATGCCCTCTTAATCAAATCATAAACTAATTAAGTGCAAATCATAATAGCAAAGCAATGTGGCAGGGTCAGTTCATTGGAAAAAAGAAAAAGAACAAGAAGAATTGCTTTCACACCGATTGGCCAATGAGAGGTCAACAGACCCATTATTCTAGTTAATACTATACACAAGCCGGCGCAAAAAAAAAAAAAAAAAAAGATAAAAAAAAGGGTAAAGTAGTTTATAGTATATATGCTTTACAATAATTGATTCATTTTTATTGTTGGAATAATAATTAACTAAAAAAATGCAAACGAAGGAATATATCACGGGCAGTGTCACAATCCCCTCTCATCGACCATCAGTCAGTGCAAAAATGCGTGGTTTGTGTTGTGGGACGTCAGATTTTGTTACATTCCGTGATGAAATATATAGTATGTGATCTGATCATTTCATACTTGCAGACACTAAATTGTGTATACGGTAACTAAAAGCCTATGCAGCCCATTTAGATTAGAGTCGTGATAATCTAGCAGAGTAAACTAGGTTCAAGAGATATTTAACGCTTCTTGAAATGAAGTCACCCAAATATTTTTTTAGGACATGTGAGGGACAAACTTATTAGAATACTATACGATAATTTAATGGTTAAAATTCTTAATAACTTATTATAACGCACACACCCGATTATAAACAACAAACCCATAAGCCTAAATTCTATTTCATGACAAGGCTTTCTCGTTTCTTCTTTCCCAACCTGCTAACAAACTAGATATGTCATCGTCTTCGACAGAGCAATAACAAGATTACATTTTACAAGTGGGTTGGGAAACTTTTTCTTTCTTTGGAGGGATTTTGCAAACAATCAGGAGTACTAAACCATGAAACCCTGAAAACTAAAGTATAAAAACCCATAAAATGTACTGAAACTTTGATTAGACAACTCCAAGATGTTCAAAGATTCAATCACTCCAAGATGGCATCTTAGGTCCTCTAAGGAATGCAATCTGATTTTGAACAATGTTAATCAAATTAAGTAAAGCCACACATTTTTCATCAAAAAAAAGTAAAGCCATCATTTCACTTTTACTCCCTGATCGATTTGTGCTTTCTGCAGCAAAGAAATGGCTCAACATTTAACAGTCACTTTATCTACTCACTCCTATTAGCATCACTGCAAGACATGAGTGTGTAGTGATTGTAGATGTCATTTTTTTTTTTATAAGAGAGGAGTGTGTAGTGATTTCTTTGTAGTGCTAATTTAAACTCCACAATTGACTCAAATTTGATTTGGAAATAATCCTATTGCAAAATTGGTCTAGATATGTATTAAGGTTGATCCGATTCAATAATAATTTGATTCAACTTAATATAACATACTATCTATTTTCTATATTATTTGTTAAGTATTACACTTATGAGTAACCTTGGTCAGACTATCGGATTATCTAATGAGTAATAGATAAATACAAGAATGCATGTTACTTTTACTTTTTTTAATTATTAGATCCACTCTTGATCCAATCCAATTTGAATCAAATACAAATTGACAAGTCAAATCTAATAATCTGAATAAGATTCAAATTTAATATTCTATTATAAACGAATTCACATATGAATTAAGACTGACCCGATCCAAATTCGACCCATTTACAAGTCTATCTTAAACGATACTACATGTGCATCGAGGATGTATTACTGGCTATGTAGCTTACCAAGAAGTATCACTGTACCAGTGAAAGATGATAAATGGTAGGGTAGGAAGAAAAATACCCATTATGGAAGTGGGCAACTGGGCATGCCTTTTGTATGGCCTAAGACTTACCCTTTTTGGAGTGGGAAATGAAAGAGGTGCTTGCATACATATTGCATACATGTTTCGACAGCCCTAGCTAGTGCAACAATGCTTTAATATTTGTCAGAAGACACCACTTGCATTGCCAATCATGATGATAAAGCATCTTCTCTTGCCATCGTGGTTTATACTATAGTCCACGGTCCATGGTCCATGGTCTATGGAACACTTTTTGGGGCAAGTGGTAACCCTAATGGCATGCGAGAGACCCTTGGAGCCTTTGGACCAGCAGCATGCTTTCATTTTATCCTTTTCCACTTTCGGCGGCAACCAAAACGAGTGAGGAGTCCATCTGGACATTTATCAGGGTGCATGCCACTCGGGGGCAGATACATTTTGGGACCAAGATGGCTCCAGAACTACTAAAAGTCTAGAAAATATATATATGAAGGTCTTCTAAGGACCTTTGAATATTTGATAGTGTCCTTTTTGTGTTTACTAAGCATTTGATGTAATGTTTGTTAGATATATTTCGACAGGTTGCATTGATGACACAAGACAAATTATCTCAAATGTTTGATAGTGTCGTATCTATTGACATGTGCGTAACATAGTTTGGTAGACAATAACAAGCCCACCCAGTATTTGACGAAATGCTTCAATGAATTAATTGATTTTTTAAGTGCGCTTCATTCTTTGTTTCTATCTAAAAAATTTGTATTTTTGTATATTGTGATCCCCTGAAATTCGAATTTGGAATCGTCCACCATTGCCATTTGCCACGGACGTGGCATGCTAGGTTTTAAAATCTTGTTGGTCAAAGGCCACCAACAAAATTTTATCCTCCAATAATTTATGATGGGGTCATCAAATTTATACAATAAATAACGTCAGATAAATATATGTTGATATCTCAATAACATATCAAAAAATATCGTCATATATAACATTAGATACGTGAATAAACACAAGGACACATTAATTTGAATAACAATAATATAATTTTGGGAGTTAAGTGATCGTATTAAGTGTCTACCAACGTATAATTAAATTTAAAAAGTTGGCTAAAATAATATGTTCTCATAATTTCACTCAAATTTGAATCATTTTCTTATAATGTGGATAAATTAATTCAGAATATCGTTAGTATCAAATAAAAATAGTAACTGCCTAACATTATATGATATCTTAATCAATTTAGTAAACATGCTACTAGTGCTTTTTTCTTTTCTTCCGCGATCAATCAATATAGTTAGATAGTGTTAGATTATATGAGAATCTTTCTGGTCCAATGTACGTGTCAATAATGTGTGGTTGGGGTGGATTATCAACCATAAGATAACCCAACTTTTGGCTTTATTAGCTGTGCTTGAACAAGAAGAACACAAAATCACTTGCTTTTTTTCGGTGTTGCCGTATTTGAATTCAAGCTAATTCCGGCCCGACGATGTCCCATCCATTCCAAACAAGTTGAAGAATATATAAACATCTATTCTCTATCTGTCAATCAAACAAATCAATTCCAGTACGGAAATCTAATGCTATACAGAAGACTTATTTATATGTTGATGCACAAAAATAAATAAATAAATCACTTACATGTCATATATGCAATAAACTTATAAGACCATGTGAAAACCGCAAAAGAGAGTAGTGTAAATTAATTAATTTCCTCTCAGTACAGACCGCATTATCCTCGATCAGTTCACACCAACGGATTTGCCAGTGGAGCTTTCTGCCAATAAAGGCAACCATGTGAACAGTGAACTGCAACAGAGAGGCATGTGCATGATCACGTGCTCTCCCACCCCAGCAATATACATGCATTGGTCGACAAGGGAGGCGGCGCGTGGCAGCATTTCCACTTGCACTTGGTCGTATAATGCACTGATCACTGATTGATAACTTATCTGATCCACAACGGTTATGAACAGCACACCAGAATTAAAAGCTGCATATATATTTCATTTTTCTTCGTCCTTTTTAAAACTGCATTTGTCTGTTTTTGGCAGAGCGCACCGAGGACTGCGTGTGAGAAGAAGATGAAAACATGAAGGCCTTTTCTGAATTTGTTTCTTTCCCGAGCTCACATCATCTTTTCTTTTAGATAGGAAGACCGGCGATATAAATCAAAGATAGTTTAGATGTTTATATATATCTTTTTGTTCGGGAAGAAGCTTTGGAGGTTATGGCGTCCACTGTCAAAGAAGCTTCGGAGCAAGAGCAAGCAGCACCACGATTGCAGATTTACTCCACCTCTGATACTATCTCAACTTTCTGGAGTGGAGAGGTGCTCTCTCTCTCTACACACACACATATCATATATTTGATCATCTATATATTCCACATTTGACAATAATTCGGCTTATATATATCATCTATATATATAACACACACCTTCCCATTTTATTAAAAAAAAGAAAAGAAAAAGGGATTAGCTATGGAACCCATCCCACATCAAACTTCAACGATCCGAACCATCTATTTTGTAAGTCTTGATTTAGTTATTTTTTATTAAAATTCAATTCAATCTGAAACTATTTGCCGATTTAATTATGACGAAATTTCAATATTTCTTACAGAACAAATAGTTCGTCAAGTTCTTTGAACTCAATTAAATGCCTCAAATATTTTTAATTTGGGTAATATTTTGCAACAATGATCTAAGAGGTGCAACTTGAAAAATAAACGGTTCAGATCGTTAAAGTTTGATGTGGTATTGGTCTCACAACTAATCTCTATTTAAAAAAAAAAAAAAAAAAGTGGAGGTCCCTTCTCCTAGAGGCTTCCTATAGATATCTATCTATCTTACTTATGATCATTAACCCCTTTTTTGCAGAAAAGTATGAAAAGGATGCCAGGAAGTACTGGGATGTGGTTTACAAGCGGCATCAAGAAGGTATGATTTTACTTGCTTATTCGGTTAGTAAATTTCACCGTAGCTATTTACTTCTGTTTCATTTTTCTGTATGCCTGTATCCGAGTTTTGATTTTGCCGGTGCTAAATAAATCTAACTGCGAATTTCTTGAATCAGTTCTTTAAAGATCGGCACTACCTCGACAAGGAGTGGGGCAAATATTTCTCGGTGAGTGAAGAATTATGTTGGAGATATATATGGAGGTTTTAGTTTTGTCATTTCATATTCATCCAACAATTCAGTAGGATTTTAACTTTTGTTTTTGTGTTTTTCATCGTTTTGACTATCAGGGCGCTGGGCGGAAAGTTTTTTTAAAGGTAAACTTGTGTGCCAGTCGTGCGTGTTACTGTTGTTGTATCAGTCGAGATCATGTGGCACTATATCTCGTGTCAGCGCAAATTGGAAGAAGTATAATTTACTTCTCGTTTGTGGAATAATTACTCGAAGCAAAACAGAAAATGCCTTTATTTTTTTTCCTGTCTTGAGGAACCAGAATCTTGTTTCCAGTTTTGCCTTTCCCGTAAATTTTGTACACTCTTGTGGCAAAGTATTTATCTTGGTTTGTTTAAAGTTGGTGATCTATTGTATGTTTCTCTATAGAGGATCTCTGACCGTTTTCCTGTCAGGATGTTATGTATTGGATTATTGATTACTGTTCTCACTATACAGGTTGGCTGTGGAGCTGGAAACATCATTTTCCCGCTGGTTGCGATGTATGCAGATGTTTTTATCCATGCATGCGATTTTTCAAAAAGGCTGTTAACTTGGTTAAGGTGTGGTTTTGTTGTACATTTACTTGCTAGTTCCATGGCAAAGGATATTAATATGTTCGAGGACGTTGCTCATGTTTGACCAATAAAATACACGTAGTAAAAAAATAGTAAGTTCAGTTTAGGTTCGTAGTTGGTACTGAATAGCCGTGACAAGTGATGCATAACGGGTTTTATGTCGTTATCCCAGACACATACAGACTTCACAGATACCCATGTTAGCGCATTTGTTTGTGATCTACCATTGATGATCTAAGCAAGCAGATTTCTTCATCTTATGTGGATATTGTAACCATGGCATATAAATTGAACGTATTGAGCAACTTTCCCCAGTGGTTAAATTTGACGAGTGATCTATTTTACGTAGAAGTTGCTGACTTCTTGTTAAGTAGAATTTTCTGTTATCTGCAGTTTCTCCAGAGAAGATGCCTCTATTATTGAAGAGTATTAGGAAAATTCTCAAGGTAACTGATAAACTTCAATTTCAAGCAGCTATTTTTATTTAACTAGTTCATGCCTCTTCATATGTAATGAAATTTGTGGATTGGCCTCTTGCCCAAATGGTCGTGTGCTGTTTCGTAACTATTCTATTGGCGACCTTTCTCAGGTTGATCTTCAATATGCGTGTATTTTGAAGTTCATCCTTATTATCGATTGATTTTTTTCCCCTTTTGAAAGATGCATGGTTATAAGATATGGAAGTTTGCTTCTTTGTTATTGTATTGGTAATTGACAGGAAACATTGAATTGCAAGGACCAAAAGATAAGTGAAAACTTTTATGTCTAGGGGTGACGGCACTGTAAGTTTTTTCTGGCATGTGCTTGTACATTGAGCTACTTTTTACTTTTTCTCAGTGCACAAGCTTGGTTGTGATCCCTTGTTATTTCCAGCGTGCTTTCTACTTTTCTAATGAGTTCTTAACGAGCTCATTTTCGATGTTGAAGAACTTGATTTGTGCCGCAAACAAGTTGAGAACCGGTCAAGGGAGTTGGTTATGAATCGGTAAACTGTAAAATTTTGTGAATGGCAATGAAATATGCCGAGAATTATTGAGAGAATAGTTGACTTGGCATACAAGTTAATAAAATCTCTAGACTCTCGGTGCCTTAAGGAAATAAACATATTGGAGTCCTAATTACATGCAAACAATTAAGGGCCTTTATTAAGTAAATACAAGGAATGAGAGTCATGATGGGACTTAATCTTATTGAAGAGATAGAGATTATCACTTTTACTGATAATAGGCTGGTTTGAGTGAAACTCTAATATGATAATGTGAGGATATATACATATATATATATATATATATATATATCAGTTGAAGAAGTCCATGCTTCCACACAATTAGATTCTAAAACTAAACCCTATTCAATAGTAGAGATCGTTGCTGTGTGCTGGAAGTAGACTAATTCTGTTATTCATTCAATGGCGACTCCATCAGGTAAGTCATCCTTGCGACTAATGTGATGCTGTGATTTGGTTGTTACTTATCTGTTTGTTCATGTTGGTAATCCTAACACTGCGTTGGTAATATTGTTAGCTTGATTCTTATGTAATTCTTACATGTGGTATCAGAGCCACCCAACGTGGCTAGGGTTCTTTATTTTTACTAAAGGAATTGAGGTATATATTTGATTCTGGTTAAATTAATGCTTCCGCTATACTCTAACCAATTCATCTGCAATTTCTTTTAAAATCAATTGCATGATGAATAATTACATGGTATTCTTCGAGTTGTGTTTGTTACATTTATGCAGAGAAGTACATCCATTCATAGTAATGAAAACAATTGGATGATCCTGGTTAAATGCTTCCGCAATCCTGAATGAGTTTGTAGTAAACTTGCTGCATATTTCGCACGCATCAAAACTGGTACTTTGCCTATTGGCTAATTGCTTCCATCCCTAATTAACTAACGTATACATACATATACATGCTTGTACAAATGCTTGCAGAATGGCATCAAATAGAAGGAGTATCAGACTTCAACAAATGAAGTAAAACTTTCGGAATCAATATCATTTATCTATCACTAAACGACTTAACAGATAAATTGATGATTGATTTTATTTTGGATGAACCATGTGAGTGTTTGCTCAATGGTTCGTGGTTAGAGGTTCAATTGATTAACATAAGCTTGAGACGCAAATATTTTTCCGGCGGCTTTTGGCTCTATTCGGCGTTTTTTCATTATAAATTCTCTCCAGAAAGGTATGAAATTGTTCCTCGCAATTTAATCTCTACCTAATTTGGTTGAATTAAAATTAAGCTTTTGGTTCCAATTAAATCGATTAAGTTAAGATTTCATGCTTCTGTTTATGTTTTAAAATTTAAAATTTAAAATTGGTAAGTTCTCTATTACAATGTTGTGATATTATATTGAGTTGATGGAAATTAACCTTATGGATACTAGTTTCCTGGGTGAGCCATTGTATATGATTTCATACTTTAAATTTTGGATTATACCATGGCATTAACATGTCGTATGCAGGCACACAATTTCATATCTTAGTTGAATGTATGAAGTAATTCTACAGAAAATTTAGAAGGTTTAGGAAACTTTTCAAGTCCCAAATCTCTCGATCCTGAGAAGCTTGTTCACTGTTTTTTTTTTGGATTTTCATACTTCTGGTCACTCTTATTCTATTATTATTCATGAGTCTTTTACCCTTATATGGAAGAGAAGAATTGCAGTGGTAGTGTTGAGATTTTCTGCCTATATTAACTTATATTTTAACTACATTGGCTTATTTATTGCATGATTTAACATTGTTGTCCAGTCCATAATTTTTTGGAATGATGAATTAAAGGATAGTTGTAACATCCCACATCGTTAAGAGTTCATGCTTCTGTTTAAGTTTTAAAATTTAAAATTTAAAATTGGTAAGTTCTCTATTACAATCTTGTGATATTATTTTGAGTTGATGGAAATTAACCTTATGGATATTAGTTTCCTGGGTGAGCCATTGTATATGATTTCATACTTTAAATTTTGGATTATACCATGGCATTAACATGTTGTATGCAGGCACACAATTTCATATCTTAGTTGAATGTATGAACTAATTCTACAGAAATTTAGAAGGTTTAGGAAACTTTTCAAGTCCCAAATCTCTTGATCTTGAGAAGCTTGAGTTATATATATCTTGTTCACATGTTTTTTTTGGGATTTTCATACTCCTGTTCACTCTTATTCTATTATTATTCATGAATATATTACCCTTATATGGAAGATAAGAATTGCAGTGGTAGTGTTGAGATTTTCTGCCTATATTAACTTATATTTTAACTACATTGGCTTATTTATTGCATGATTTAATATTGTAGTCCAGTCCATAATTTTTTGGAATGATGAATTAAAGGATAGTTGTAACATCCCACATCTTTAAGAGTTCATGCTTTTGTTTATGTTTTAAAATTTAAAATTTAAATTTGGTAAGTTCTCTATTACAATCTTGTGATATTATTTTGAGTTAATGAAAATTAACCTTATGGATACTAGTTTCCTGGGTGAGCCATTGTATATGATTTCATACTTTAAATTTTGGATTATACCATGGCATTAACATGTCGTATGCAGGCACACAATTTCATATCTTAGTTCAATGTATGAACTAATTCTACAGAAATTTAGAAGGTTTAGGAAACTTTTCAAGTCCCAAATCTCTCGATCTTGAGAAGCTCGAGTTATATATATCTTGTTCACATGTTCTTTTGGGATTTTCATACTTTTGTTCACTCTTATTCTATTATTATTCATGAATCTATTACGTACCCTTATATGGACGAGAAGAATTGCAGTGGTAGTGTTGAGATTTTCTGCCTATATTAACTTATATTTTGACTACATTGGCTTATTTATTGCATGATTTAACATTGTAGTCCGGTCCATAATTTTTTGGAATGATGAATTAAAGGATAGTTGTAACATCCCACATCGTTAAGAGTTCATGCTTCTGTTTATGTTTTAAAATTTAAAATTTAAAATTGGTAAGTTCTCTATTACAATCTTGTGATATTATTTTGAGTTGATGGAAATTAACCTTATGGATACTAGTTTCCTGGGTGAGCCATTGTATATGATTTCATACTTTAAATTTTGGATTATACCATGGCATTAACATGTCATATGCAGGCACACAATTTCATATCTTAGTTGAATGTATGAACTAATTCTACAGAAATTTGAAGGTTTAGGAAACTTTTCAAGTCCCAAATCTCTCGATCTTGAGAAGCTTGAGTTATATATATCTTGTTCACATGTTTTTTTCGGATTTTCATACTTCTGTTCACTCTTATTTTATTATTATTCATGAATCTATTACACTTATATGGAAGATAAGAATTGCAGTGGTAGTGTTGAGATTTTCTGCCTATATTAACTTATATTTTAACTACATTGGCTTATTTATTGCATGATTTAACATTGTAGTCCGATCCATAATTTTTTGGAATGATGAATTAAAGGATAGTTGTAACATCCCATGTCGTTAAAAGTTCATGCTTCTTTTTATGTTTTAAAATTTAAAATTTAAAATTGGTAAGTTCTCTATTACAATCTTGTGATATTATTTTGGGTTGATGGAAATTAACCTTATGGATACTAGTTTCCTAGGTGAGCCATTGTATATGATTTCATACTATAAATTTTGGATTATACCATGGCATTAACATGTCGTATGTAGGCACACAATTTCATATCTTAGTTGAATGTATGAACTAATTCTATAGAAATTTAGAAGGTTTAGGAAACTTTTCAAGTCCCAAATCTCTCGATCTTGAGAAGCTTGAGTTATATATATCTTGTTCACATGTTTTTTTTGGGATTTTCATACTTCCGTTCACTCTTATTCTATTATTATTCATGAATGTATTACCCTTATATGGAAGAGAAGAATTGCAGTGGTAGTGTTGAGATTTTTTGCCTATATTAACTTATATTTTAACTACATTGGCTTATTTATTGCATGATTTAACATTGTAGTCCGGTCCATAATTTTTTGGAATGATGAATTAAAGGATAGTTGTAACATCCCACATCGTTCATGGAAGTGAATCTTGTAAGCCTTATATGTATATTCCCATCTCTGCTTAGCACGAGACCTTTTGGGAGCTTGCTTAACTTCGGGGTTCCTACCAAACTGTCACATCCTGGCCCGGGCCCTCATCACATCCCAGGCTCAACTCCACCGTAGCACGATATTGTCTGCTTTGGGCCCCGACCACGCCCTGACGGTTTTGTTTCTGGGAACTCACACGAGAACTTCCCAGTGGGTCACCCATCCTGAAATTGCTCTCGCACGAACTCGCTTAACTTCGGAGTTCCTACGGAACTCCGAAGCCAGTGAGTTCCCAAAAGGCCTCGTGCTAGGTAGAGATGGAAATATACATATAAGACTTACATGATTCACTCCCCTTGGCGATGTGGGATGTTACAATAGTAGTGTGGCTTTTGCATTGAAATTTCTTTACAAATTTGAATATTTTGTTGATGTAGACTTTAAGCGAAGTTGTCTAAATGACTAAATCTTTTTCTTTTATGGTGAAAAGGGATGCCTTGCTTGTTGTAATCACCAAAAGAATGAAATTTTTGTTACCTATTTGCATTTTGTTTTAGCAAGCATATAGTGAGTGGTTATTGTTTAGCCAAATTCTCATCAATGAATAGTGATCTCATTTTATTGTGATCTCTGATTAGAAGATTTTGTAAATTTCACTCACCGCTCCAGAACAATAATTTGATAAATTTTCCTAAATCCAATTTTGATGATATTATGTCATGTTATGTTATATAATGAATTCTATACATGGAAAAAATTTCACAGTCTTTCACAGAAGAAATTGATTTATGGTTAAATTTTAATTGTGACACTATGTTGCCGGAATTCTGCACCATAGTCTATTTGTGATAATTTGTGACATTATTTTGATATATCTATGTAACTCATAAATTCGTGACCTTTTAGTGTGATATATGTTGAGATGTTTATTTCAAGTCTGGAAATTTTCACGTCATTGGTTTGAAAATGAATTATTGGTGAATTTTTAATATCGGGACTGTACTGCAGAATTTACACAGTTGCTGCAGTACATTCCATTTCGATTTTATTTTAGCCCACTTTTAAGATTGCAAAAATTATGGAACTTTGGCTGACAGTAAATTAACATGTCTACTTAATTTCTGGAAATTTTGATGCACATTGGAGAAAAATTGAATTTTTTGGTGAATTATTTAGTCTTCAGTATGTACTGCAGAATTTTTGTCGTTTCTGCAGCACTCCCATTTCGAATTTTCGTTTAGTACACTTGTAAAGTCTCAAAAATTATGAAATTTTGGTAATTAACAGATTTGTATGTTTACTTATTGTCTGAAAAATTTCATGCATATCGGATGAACAATGAATATTTGGTGAATTTGTAATCTCATGTCTGTACTGAACATTTTCTGCAGTTTCTGTAGCACCTCTCTTTTCGAATTCATTTTTGGCTCGCTTATAAAATTTTAAAAATCATGAAATTTTGCAAAACAGTAGTCATATATGACTAATTCATACCTAAAAAAGAATTCATGACAATCTAAAGAGAATTGAGTTTTTAATGAATTTGCAAACTAAAGTGGTAATATTGCTGAATTTTTGGTTCTTCAAAAACTAGTTATGTTATGCAATATTGTTTTCACTAACTTGTGCATATCCAATAGTACCAATTGTTTGACATGTTTATTTGCTCTAATATGTCATGGTTTTCAATGCAAATTCTCAATTCTAATGACCTTTATTAGTCAACACCGATTAAATTTTGGTTGAAAAGTGTATTGGTTTATTTTTCTCAAACCAATGTTTGGTTTGGTCATCAATTTTGATTATGATGATCATTGTCTTTTGAGAAAAAAATTGGAAAGTGGCATCAGTTTACTAATTGATCTGGTCTCCATCAAATAACTGAATAACCATGTTTCCTCTTTTGAGAACTCTATTGTTCAATGTCAATAACGACATACTTTTGTGTCTGATTAATCTTTTGAGAATCATTGAATATCCAACAAAACGGTTATTTAATACTGTTCTAAAGGATTATTTTGAAAAATCAGAATTCTAATTTATATGGTGAATACTTTTGTCCCGAAGGGAATTTCAGGAAATCATTTACCAACTATAAATTAATATTATAGCAACATAAAGTACTTCTAACATATTTTCATCTGACCAAAGCTGTTGAAGCTATATGTATTTTGTGTATTTTATGTTTTGGCTAGCTATGCAGGTATTTTCTCTGCATGATTAGTTTTTGCCCAAAGGTGTAACAATCATGCAATTTGCAGTTGGTTCGATCCTCCACAACTCTACTACTTCCATGATGAATCTTGCAGAATCGAGAATGAGTAGGTAAATTTGCCGATCTTTTTCCTTAATTTTCTCTGAGTTCTAAATTGGATTAAAATTATTGTTGAAAAATTGATGTTATTGAGATATCTAAGTGTTTATTTTAATCAACTTTGTTTTAGAATTAAAACATAAATTTTGAGTTTGGATTCTATTATTAGGTTTCATTTTAATTGATGACCTAATCTTTAAAACATTTGTGAGTCTTCTCTCATACACTAAAATAAAATAAAACTTGTAGTCATTGCATAAGTTTTTATTTATGTAACTTTTTAATTCTAACCTACTTTAAAAAAAAAATTATGTATTTGATCTTTATTTATTCAACTAGCCTATATTTTGTTATATGAAAACCACTTTCTCTAGTGTTTAATCTTGCAATTTTGGGTGTTTGCCCAAGTGGGAGAAATAATGTATTATGGGTTTCACACTCATCAATTTTGCATACTTTTAGTGGTCATAGTTTTGGTAGATAAAACGTGCATTGTCATACTTGTTTATATTTTATATATGCAACTAATCTTGCAGAAAATTCAAGAACGATTAATGAGTATATTCTGCTCAAAACTGTTTTGCTTATTAATTCTTATTTGTTGTTCAAGAAATTAGACTTGTAATTTATATGTTATTGATGGATAATTAATCTGCTCAAAAGTGTTTTCTTATTCAAAACAACTATAAATCAATGTATAGTGAAGCATGGAATTGATAAGATTGTATATACTTCATCTGCTCAAAGGTGTTGAAGCTATATACGTTTGCCCTTGTATTTTATATTTTAGCTATGCAATCCTAATATAATTAGTTTTTGTCCAAAGATGATTTTGGAATTATATGTTTTTGATGCAATAAGAAAACATTTAGTTAAAGTTTTCTATTTCTGTCAAATGTTAGAAGAACAAAATTGACCAAATGATTTTGTATAGTTTTTCAGTCACAAGAGTCACTTCCCTACACATATCTTGAATAAAGATGTTGAGCTCACAAATTTTATGTTCTAGATCCCATGACTAATAATGTTTTGCTAATGGGAGTATTTGAAAGGTATCTGTTTCTTTTTGTAGACTTTTACAAAGTTTTGTTTTACTCTCTTAATCAATGGGAGTAATAATAATTTATCTATATAATTTTGTCTCTGTTAATTAGTGGGAGTAAGAGAATAACTTATGTTAAAATTTGAAGTGTTAGTGGCTGATACATTAAGAGTAAATTTTGTTTAAATTTTGTTCATAAGTTTTAATAAGAGCTCTTGATTTTGTAAACAATATGTCATATTTTATTTGTTCCCTTATTATATTCTCAATTTACTAGTGTATCAAGATCTTGTATTCAATTTCTCCACTCATATCATTGAAAGCAAACGAGAAATTGGTTTTTCAATCTATGATTTTTTTTTTTTAATTTCACTATTATATATGGGAGAGAGGTAATTTTGAAACCGGGATGCATGGTAGAAACTAGAAACCCAACACCCTAAATGGACTAGTATCCACATTTAAATGGGACTAACATATAACAAATATATAATTTTTCATGGCATGATATTTTTTTCTTCTTATAAGTGAGAAGGATCTTAGGTTTGAAACTAGTGTCGGCGAGTAAAAGATCAAACAAATTAACTTTGCCCTTGAAACTCAATTTTGATTCTATTTTGCTACCTGAAACTTAAAACTCAAAAGTCGTCATTTTACTCTAAAAAACTCAAAAGTAGCTCCACATTGTCTTAATTCTGTTAATTTCGTAATGTGGGGCTAGTTAATTTCTTTTTTTTTTTTCATCTCTACAATAGTAGATTGTTAAGTTTAAGGGAGAAGAGGCTACATGTCAAATGGAACAAATTTGAAGTTTCAGGGAGGAAAGTAGTGATTTTCAAGTTACAGTGAATTAAAAACAACCTGGATCAAACAAATACTAAATATATTTCAAATAAAGCGGAATTATTAAAAGTGAGTTTTACGTGGCGTAGCTAAAAATAAGCCTTTGTTATATACAAATTATCTTTCTAGATGCTAATCAACGTAATCAGTGGAAGCAAACTTCAAAAACAGTTTGTATCAATGCAGTTTATTTGTCACAGTAGCATTACAACATGAATCAAGAAACTGCGAGGTTTTCAAATCTCCAGGGCCTGTTAGTAAACAGCTATGGCTTCAACTTCAAGCAACAAGATCTGCCCAAAGGAAGAAGGGTTACATGCTGAAGGGTTCTTCATGCAACGCCACAGTAGGGAAATTCTTCTCCCAACGAGGGGCTTTTCACTTCACCAGAATATTCCAGATTTAGCTGCAAATTAGGCCAACAAATACTACCATTGCAATATTTACTACATCAAGAAAAAAAACTTACCCCATAGATCTGAGGGTTTATATGAAATGTCAATGTTGCGTCTCAGCTACCAAAATTTGTTGCCACTTAGCACTACGGTTTAGTAGTATTCTTCTTCATTTATAAGTGAGAAGTTTTAGGTTCGATTATCGCCAAAGACGAATTTGAACCACATTACTGTTAGCTTATTGTAAAACTTAGCTCACCTCCCACTCCGTTAGTGTAGATAATATTGTTTGTTTAAAAAAGCTACCAAAATTTGTTCTGACCCATGTAAAAAGAAGCCTAATACGATGAATACAGTACATAATTCATTAATAGAACTCAGATCAGACTGCAGAGCTCGTGTCCATAGAGACCAATTATGGCACGAGACCAAAATTCACCTGACTATCAAATATAGAACTTTTTTAGAAAACGGCCTTGAAGTCAGCAAACTAATGACAAATTTAATGCCTAAAATTAAGGGATTTTCGATAGCAAAATAAATAAATAAAAACCCTCAGAAACCCTAATCCATACATAGTTTGAGATCGACATGTCAAAATCGAATAAATCTCTATGACCACGAGAACAACATGCAATGCTCCAGTCTAGATCCCCATCGATTACGACTGATCGGTAGTAATTTTCTAAGAACATTGGAGTTTCATCATAAAACCAATTAAGAAAGTTGGAGTTGCATCATAAAACTAATTGATAATATGAGAAATAGCCCAATCTCTTATAACCTCAGTCCCTCCTCTCATCAATGTGAGACTCATTCCCAACACAC
Source organism: Pyrus communis (assembly GCF_963583255.1). Classification (NCBI taxonomy): domain Eukaryota; kingdom Viridiplantae; phylum Streptophyta; class Magnoliopsida; order Rosales; family Rosaceae; genus Pyrus; species Pyrus communis. The sequence goes on from NC_084803.1 coordinate 3,314,007, forward strand.
CCCCTCACATGTGGCGAATTTTCAAGCCTAACACGTGAACAACACAACAGGTGACGTGGAGCGCGTGTGGCCGTTTGGCTTCACACGTGAGACAACTTGCTCTAATACCATGAAGAAAGTTGGGGTTCCACCATATGGGAAGTAGCTCAACCTCTTATAAGCCCATGCAAGGTCTCTCCTCCCATTAATGTGAGACTTATTTTCAACAATTTCCTAGGTGTTAATTTATATGCAAAAAAATCACGAAAAATTGTAAACACAAATATATAAAACAAACATGATTCAGAGAGGAAGGTGGTGGTGACAGATAGAGAGTAAGCACGCAAAGCTTCAAGCATGAACCCAACATGCAAGAAAATACCATGTGTGCTCACTCTCTTCTGTCACCGCCCTTTACCCTTTAATTATTTGAACCTCCTTCGATATTGCACCAGAGGGAAAGATGCCTCCCCAAACCCTAGCTGTTTAATCCCCAAATGCTCTATATATGAGATTGGAACATTTATTTGCTTTTTGGGAGAGGGTTTCGAACCCTACATCTAGCTACTCCTATCCATCCCTCTATTCGACCTCGCCGGGAAGGGAACCCCTATCTATCACTCTACTCAACCTCGGTCCCTCACCGTTGAGGGAACCCTAGCTAATAGCTTTGCTTTGATATGAGAAATTGCAAGGCCTGTTGGGGCTTTATATAGAAGGAAAAAGAGAGAAAAGAGAGGAGTTGCATCACGTATGGAATAAATGTGCGTTTATCTTCTATTGGTCATCGTCCATTATTTTAAATATTTTAATGCCATTTTAATTCTTAATCACAGATCGAAGAGAACGGAAAAAATGTCATCTAGAACGTTATCGCTTTATATATCTTTTCCCATGATCCCATACATACATTTATTCAGTTACTGTCACCGATGCATCTTGTAATTTTAAATCTTCCGATCCTTTGCTCTTCTTCTTTATTTTGACAGTGATCATCCCTTCCTTTTCTTTCAAGCGAATATTTTCACTCACTCACTATCCTCGAGTAATAACGATGCTTACGACATTATTTACTATTGTAGAATTAGTGTAGTCAAACTCGGATTTGAGAGGATTTTAAAAGACTTTAAAAATCTTGTGCACTCAATTAAAAGATTTTAAAGGATTTTAGAATTCATTTAAATCTAGGTGTAGTCAATTAAAAGATTTAGAATCCATTCAAATCTAGTCGTAGTCAATTAAAAGATTTTAAAGGATTTTAGAATCCATCCAAATGTAAATGTATTTAAAAAATTAAGATTTTGGAGGATTTCAATAAGTTGTGGATTTTATGGGATTTGAAAGCAAAAAGTATATATAACCAAAACTAAAAAGAATCCAACCTCACCCCCTAGGATTTCAAATCCTTCCCCCACAATCCATTCAAATTCTTTAAAATCCATATGAATTTTGTAGGACTCTTTAATCCTCTTAAATCCTATCAAATCTTTCACTTTTAAAATCCTTTAAAATCTTAGTTTGGCTACACCCCCTTAAATTTTAACATATGTTTATAGTGAATAGAAACACATCTTAAAATTTAAACTCATCCAATAGCAATAAATAAGATGGTGAACATTACCACAACTTGAAGTGGTGAGGGAAAATGCACTTTCCTTTCAAGGATGAAGCCCTTTCTCTTTTCCTGCTCTGGCCTTGTCCTCCATAGTAAATAATATAAGGAAAACTAATGAAAATGGCTTGAAAACTTTGAGTTTTAATGGTAAGGACAAAATAAAGGGTAAAGTGAATGATACCAGAATTGACTTTTTAGTGTAAAAATATGATTTTTCGTTAAAGTGATCAGTACATGAGCTTTTCATTAAAATTCCCAATAATATATTGTATGGACTGGGGTGAATTTTTTATTTTTTTTTCATTCTATCATACTATTACCATACGATTTTGTACCTTTTCTTTTTTTTTTTTTTTTTTTTTTTTTTTTTTGCCAAATTGTAATGGTACGGTAATTGTACCGAAATAATGTTGAATGATGAATCTTGATAACCAAAACCAATATCAACCATATTGTTGTAATGAATATATTTAATTATTTAAATATATATTTTTAAAATTATATAATACTAAGTACTAATTTTTATTTTTAATATATTTCATTTAGTTTGCAACGTTTATTTAACTTCTATTTGATTTGGTTTGCAACCCTTTTATATTTAAACCTTGATGCATGGTTTGACAAACTAAATATAAATGTGTGAAATAATGATGAATGATGGATCTTGGTTGTAAGATAGAATATTTTAAAAATTAAAAATGATAATAAGTTTCATCTTAATATGTTGGCTACGTGCTTAACAAAAACAATGAAGCAAAAAACGTTTGGGGCTAAAAATCAGGTTTGGTTCCCAAAAAAATAGCCCAATATTAAATTGGTACAATACTATTACTATACAATGGCAATCGAATTGTATGGCATACCGAATTTTGAGATAATGAAGATTCAGAATCATAATGTTACTAAAATTTAACAAATTAAAAGTTTAGTATGATAATTGGTACAAAATTTTTGGTACAGTAACGTTTCGAAACCACCCCTAGTATGGACTTAATTTGGTCATGTTATTTTGTTTCCCAACCTAGCTTCAAATATATGCATAAATTTTAAGTTTATTTACAAGAAATTGCATTAATTGTGAGATGATGGCATATGTTTTTTCAGAGTCAATAAAGATTAGCACCAATAAATTGCAAGTGATTAATTTTTAGTCGTACTTGTGAATGAGTAATTTATAGCCATCTATAATTGTGAAGGAGTGCCAAAGATGATTGTCCATGCATGTGTGAGTAGTTTTATGTTCACATGCATTCACACAAAATATAGATGATTTCTTGTCAAGTATGGGATGCTATACTTAAAAAATCCCAAAATGATTGCATGCACCAAGTGTCAAAACAAATCGCCTCATTGATCATACTAATTAACATGATTGCACAACATTATTGGTAAATCTATAATGATGAGTGACATTTGCATAACAATGATTACGCATTGTTATATCATGTTGAGTGTATTCCGTATCAAAATCAAATTCTTGCATTTAGAATGTTTGAAAGATTACAACCACGCAATTCATTTCCAAATAGACTTTAACACTTGCGCAATAATTTAGCAATCTAGCAGAATTAGTTTCGACCACTAGTTTAGATGTAAGATCTGCATAAATTATTCAACCGATGGCATTTCTCTAATAAGAAACCCAATGAACACATAAGATATTCAAAAGAAGGAAACTTAATTAGGAAATTGAAAAAGTGATCAAGCTGTTACGATCTTTAGTAACTAAAACATGATACTTAAATCATTGTTGTCATTGAAATCACATGCAGATATCAGCATGTATCGATCCCCATTTGCTAGCTAGATTGGCCGACTGGGCACAATGCCTTCAATCTCCATGACACAAACAAAACAGGGGGACACAATATGTATCTGCTAAGTTGAACATGCTAAAGCACCATGCCCTCTTAATCAAATCATAAACTAATTAATTGAAAATCATAATCAAGCTTAAATTAACAAAGAATGTGGCAGGGTCAGTTTCTTTGGAAAAAGAACAAGAACAAAGAAGAATTGCTTTTGCACAAATTGGCCAATGAGAGGTCAACAGACACATTGTTCCAGACTATACTCCACAAGCCGGCCCAAAAATAAGATAGAAAATCGGTAAAGCAGTTTAAAGTATATATGCTTTATGATAATTCATTTTTATTGTTGGAATAATAATTAACTCAAAAAATGCAAAAGAAAGAATATATCACAGGCAATGTCACAAGTCTCTCTCGTCGACCTATCAGTGCAAAAATGCGTGGTTTGTGGGACGTCATGCCTTTGTTACATTCTGTGATGAATTATATAATATGGGGTAATATTAGGGAGATAAAAATTTTAAATCAAATTTGCAAACTAAATGAGGTATTATCAATAAAAAATAAACATGTTAATCAACGCTTAAGTAATAATCTAATCATCAACAATTACAACATTTTATTTACAAATTTAATTTAAAAAATTTAATCTTTCTAATATTGTCTTATAGTATTTGATTAGATTTGATACTCCACAAAGTAAAATGTGTATTAGTAACTAAAAGTTTTATGCAGCAGCCCATTTATAATTAGAGTCGTGATAATCTAGCAAGTAAAACTAGATTCAAGAGATATTCAACGCTTATTGAACTGTAGTCATGCCCACTTAAGGATTTTTTTAAGGATTTGTGAGAGACAAATTACAACGTACTGTCGGAATTTTTTAATAGTTGAAAGTCGAAACTTTTCATATCCATGAGTTCTGTTTTAGACAAAGCTTTCTTGTTTCTTCTTTTTCAACCTCCTAACAAACTAGATATGTCATCATCTTCGACAGAGTAATAACAAGATTACATTTAACATTTTTCAAGTGGGTTGGGAAACTTTTATTTTCCAATCTGATTTTGAACAAATATTAATCAGTTAATTTTTATCCAAAAAAAAAGGAAAAGTAAAGCCATGATTTCACTTTTACTCCATGATGGTTTTATGCTTTCTACTACAAATAACCACTAATGCTATCGTTTTATTGAAAAAAAAAAAAAAGTAAAGCTATAATTATATATATAAGGGTAAAGCTACGATTTAACTTGTACTCCATGATGATTTTGTGCTTTCTACAACAAAGAAATGGCCCAACAATAACATCCATTTTATCTGTCACTTAATACTATGGTGTAGTCGTGTTCCTCTATCTTTGATTTTCGTCAAAGGTAAGTTTGAACCACATTATTACTAGCTCATTTTGAGCCTAACGCCACCCCTTCCCCTTAGTGTTGATAATATCATTTGTTCATGAAAAAAAAAATCCACTTTATCTACACACTCATGTCCCCATCACTGCATGACATGAGTGTGTAAGGATTGTGAATGTCATCTTTCTCTTATGCTCTTTTAAGACAGGAGTGTGTAGTGATTTTCTTTAGTGCTAATTTAGATTTGTCAATTGACTAAATTTTAATAGATTGAGATTTCTAATCTGATATTCCAATAATCCTATTACAAAATGGGTCTTGATATGTATTAAGATTGATCTGAATTCCATAATAATTTGATTCAACTTATTATAACATGTTATATTTTTTTCTACACTATTTGTTAGGTATTACACTTGTGAGTAACCTCATTTGGACTATCGAATTGTCTAATCAATAAAAGATAAATTAAAAGGTTGAGAATTGGAGATCAGGAAGTATCAAAGAGTGAACGCTGTTATTATCTTGAATCTATCTTGCAAAAGAACGAATAATTAGATGGAGAACTCAACCATAAAATACAATTTGGATGGTTAAAGTGGAAGAGTGTATCAAGTGTATTATGCGAACGGTAAGCCACTAAAGCTCAAGAAATCTTTTTATAGGATGACAATAAGGCCAACAATGCTTTATGGCTCGGAATGTTGGGCGGTCAAAAAGCAATGAGTGAAAAAATGAGTGTTGTGGAGATGAGAATGCTTAGCTAGTCGTGTGGGCATATGAGAAATGTTTTGATTAAGAACGAGGATTCGAGATAAGTAGGAGCGGTCGCAATTGAAGCTAAGATGAGAGAAAATCAATTAAGGTGGTTTGGGCACATGAACTAAAGACCTACGATATTATGGTTAGAAGGTGCAACTATGAGACAGAGCTCATGCCAAAGACTTTGGAAGAGATTTTAAGAAAAGATATGGAGTACTTGAAGCTAATGGAAGACTTGGTACAAAATCAGACGCAATGGTGTTCTATGATTCATACAACCAACCTCACTTAGTAGAATAAGGCTTAGTTATTATTATTGTTTGCTAAATTAGGTCCGATAATTAATAATACCCCATTTGATTTAGATTTAATATAAATTGACAAGTCAAATTCTAATAATCGGAATACAATCCAACTTGAATGATCTTATTACAAATGAATTCACATATAAATTAAGACGGGAACGATATCCAAATTCAACCCATCACAAGTCTATCTACATGTGAATGGATGATGTATTACTATGTAGCTTACCAAGAAGTACCACTGTACCAGTGAATGATGATATGGTAGGGTAGGAAGAAAATATACCCATTAGGGAAGTGGGCATGCCTTTTGTATGGCCTAAGACTTATCCTTTTTTGGAGTGGGAAGTGAGGGATGTGCTTACATACATATTGCATACGAATAATGTTAGAGAAATTAAATTAGTTTACTTAAGTGTTGATAAACGTGCTCAGTTTTTATTGACAATAAATCATTTAGTTTGTATATTTTATCTACAAATTTAATCTCCTTAGCATTACCATACATACATGTTTCAACAGCCCTAGCTAAGGCAACGTGGCATTAATTGGAATATTTAATGTTATCATTATTGTATAATAAAGCATCTTCTCTTGCCATTGTGGTTTAAGAAATTCGGGTCCTTGCCGGATCTCCTTTGTGAGGATCCCGAAGATCTGTAAATCATATCTGTTCATTATATATCATGCGGTCAGAAATTATTTTAAATATTTTTATTTAAAATTAAACACAAACAGTATCTGACAAAAATTGACCGCACGATGTACAATGAACAAACACAATTTACGAATTCTCATGATCCCCATCAAAAGAATCTGAAGAGGATCTTGTTGGTGGTTTATGTGCTATAGTCCATGGTCCATGGAACACTTTTTTGGGGTGGGTGGTAACCCCTAATGGCAGGCGAGAGGCCCTTGGAGCCTTTGGATCAGCACCATGCTTTCATTTTATCCCTTTCCAAAACGGGTGAGGAGCTCATCTCGACCTTTTATCAGGGTGCAGGCCACTGACATGTGGCATGCTAGGGTTTAGCTATACGAACCGGATCCCTTCCAAATTCCAATAAACTGAGCACACTAATCAATGAATTCGGATCGTTGAAATTTGATCCAACGACTACAAACAGGAGGTTCATCTAAAAGTTATAATAATTGTAGTCATTTGATTAAATTTTAACGGTCCAGATTCATTAATTAATGAGCTTAATTTCCTTGGATCCGGAAGGGATCCGGTTCCGTCGAAGGCCACCAACCAAAATTTATTCTCCAATAAAGCATGATAAGGTCATTTTATATATACAATATAAAATGCGTGAATAAATGAAACATTTTACAAAATAATTTGAATAGCAATAGTATGTTCTGAGTTGAGAATTTAATAAAGCTGATTAAAATAATATGTTTTCATATTTGCACTTAAATTCGACGACTTTTCTTATAATTCAGATAAATTAATTTGAATGTCATTGGTTTCAAATAAAATAGCAACTGCCTAACATTATATGCGCAATTGTGCCTTCTAATGACTTAGTTTAAGTTCTACAAGGGTGCATCTATATGATAATGTTATTAGTGCTTCTGTCCTCGTGCAATCAATTAATTTTTAGTTAGATTGTGTTGGACTATATGAGAATCTTTGTGGTCCAACGTACGTGTCAATAATTTGTGGTTGGGGTGGATTATCAACCATAAGACAACCCAACTTTTGGCTTTATTAGTTGTGTTTGAACAATATCACTTGCTTTTTTTATTTTTTTCGGTGTTGCCGTTTTTGAATTCAAGCTAATTCTGGCCCGACGATGTCCCATCCATTCCAAACAAGTTGAAGAATATATAAACTTCTATTCTATGCTCTATCTATCAATCAAATAAGAGAAATGCTAAAGTTACTCTCTCAAAAGTGAAATTCTTTATGAATTTTCTGTCACCTTATAATTTAACGTTAATTTCTACCGTCAACATTACAAAATATTATGTCAAAAACATAAAGTGAGATAATTTTTGTAAAATCTCACTTTTAAGAAGGTCCATTCTTTCAAGCACGAAAATCTAATGCTATATTGAAGACTTATTTATATGTATATACACAAAATGATAATAAAAATATTCACTTAGTCACTTATCTCATTCATCAAAATTAACAAACGTCATATATGCATCAAACTTTTATCTCGGTTAAAAAAGGTCCAAACTCTTATAAAATAGACCACATGAAAACCCTATTTTCCTCAGTATACACCGCAATATCCTCGATCAGTTCACACCAATGGATTTACCAGTGGAGCTTTCAGCCAATAAGGCGACCATGTGAACAGTGAATTGCATCAGAGAGGCATGTGCATGATCACGTCCTCTCCTACCCCAGCAATATGCAGGCATTGGTCGAGGGAGGCGGCTGGTGGCAGCATTTCCACTTGCTCTTGGTGGTCGTATATATACACTGATCACTGATTGATCACTTATCGGATCCACAATGGTTATGAACAGCACAGCAGAATTAAAAGCTGCACATATATTTCATTTTTCTTCGTCTTTTAAAAAAAAAAAAAAAAAAAAAAAAAACTGCATTTGTCTGTTTTTTGGCAGAATACATCGAGGACTGCGTGTGAGAAGAAGACGATGACATGAAGGCCTTTTCTGAATTTGTTTCTTTGCCGAACTCAAATCATCTTTTCTTTTAGATAGGAAGACTGGCGATATAAATCAAAGACAGTTTAGATGTTTATGGCACACTGCTACTAGTACAACGGCACCGAGTCTTAGTTTCGATTTATAAGGACGATCGAGAGTTTCATACCTAATTATATTTAGTCCTAGTTTAAGCCCCACGCTCAATAGAATAAAGAATAATAGTATTAGTCAAGATCCATTAAGTGGAATATAATCTTTTTGTCAGACACTTACTATCTGTCAACTTGCATCTTACCTCACACACAACAGTAGGCGTGAAATTTTATCAAAATAATCTCAGTGGTATTCAAAGTGGAACCACTTGAATTAGCCAAAATTTTCAATTCTATTATATTATGAGATTCTTGTTTCTACCACACCCCTTAATGTGGAACCACTACATTGTGGACCACACATGTAGCTAGTTTCACATCGATTTTTTATGGACGAAAGCAAAACAAAGCATTAAAAATGGTAATCTAGGCAAGCCAAGGTAAAGATCCAGCTGGCTCAATTGATCAATCAATTCACTCTAATATTATATAAGTCAAGATTTCATATACTCAGCCATCGTCCCCTACTAACCCTACTTATATTGTCGTTCAATTTGCATCTAATGACCTGCACAACACAACAAGTGAGAGATTTATCACAAAAGGTTTCGATGATCTCAGACGTAAGTGGAACTATTTAATATGAGTCACATTTAGGTTTATCAATTTTTTTTTTTGTTGTCAGTAGGTTTATCAATTCTTCAATATGTGGTTCTTGTATTGTTCAAACAACTACTAGTCCTATGGTCTAGTAATTATCTTCTTCATCTACAAATGGAAAGTTTCATGTTCGACTCATTTAAACGAGTTTGATACTTAATTATATGGTGTTAGTAGTGTACAAGTCCCACATTCGTTTGAATACCGTTGTATCACACAACTGTTAACTAAAAACAAAACAAAAAATAATTGTAGGAGCTTTGGGCCAAAAAGAAATAATCAGGAAATCAACCCATTTGCGCTTTTTCTTGCACTTCTCTTCAGCCCAATACTCAACAACTATCAAATTTGAGCCCAATACTCACAAATACGATAGACTTAGTACCACCTCCTTTTAAAGAAAAATGCACGACTTCATACATGGCCACAAAACATTGGATTTGGTGTCCAAGAACTCTCTACTCCCCCGAAAAAGATGAAAAAGATGAAAAAGATAGAGGGGGTAAGAGTATTCAAATGACGGGGAGTCCAGAGAATGAGTGACATGTCGTAATTGCACTATTTTAAGTCTTTCTAATTATGTAACATACTTGAGTGCAACTACACTAGTTAGATTAAAATGTGCTTCTCATGCATCTAAGTCAAAATTTCTTTGGAAAATTTAAATTAATTTAAAGTAGAATAGTGTTTGTATTAAAAAAAAAGAAGATAAAAATGAAGTTTAAGAAAGAAAATAATAAAGCGAGGATTAGACACGGCAACCAACTACGGACAACATCATAATATGCATAATTGGACAACAATAAGCAATGTTCTAAAAGACGCTAGGCTTTAGTCGGGCGGCGGGCTGGGGCCTAGCGCCTAGGTGGCTAGGCAGACGCCTAGGCGGACTAGATGGATTTAAGTAAATCTATTGTATTTCGTGTAAATAAGTGTGTGTTTATACTTAAAATATATATAATTTCATCGTAAACTAGAAAATAGAATGACATATATATATTATGAAGTATTGGAACATATGAAAACATAGGGAGCAAACATATAATGTGTGTTTATTTAAGTGTTTAATAAGTCTCTTACAATTTATTGGAAACAATAAAATGCAAAAAGAAAGTTATCAATTTTCTATCTAAGTGAGTTGCAACCTAGGCAGGTATGTAGGTGGGTCAGGGTGGGCTAGGTGAGTGCCTAGGCAGTCAAGGCGGTCGCCTCAGCACGTCTAGGGCTCTTTCTTAATTTTTAAATGCCTAGGCATTAATCAAAGCGGTGGCCTATGCGGCGCTAGGCGGGGACTTTTAGAATAGTGACAATAACGAAACTACAAGGCCAAACCGGAAAATTAAAAATATTAATACATCGAAGATCCCTCACATAATAATCTTCACGTACAGCTATTTCACCGTCTCTAGTCTTCATCTTCTTCTTTCTGCATTGGCGCGTTCCTCCTCAACTCCACCAACCAGAATTACACACAAATCCGAGGAGTTTGGGAAAACCTTAATCTTAAATCAATCGCACACCCCCGTCATCAAAACGCATCACTTCGTCCAACTTCCAACTGCTATCATGTTCCCTCTGTTTTTATGTATTTAATTCCTTTTTATAAGCTAATTTAGTCATGCTCTCGCTGAATTTCTCAACCTTTTTGCATATCATTTTTTTATTCGTAGTGGATAGATTGGATGTATATTCATATGTGATTGTTATTGATTTAGGTTTTTCTTTTGCGCCAAAAGATGGAAACTTTTGCAGAAATTGTATGAACTGCTTTACATTGCGGTTTCTGATTAATTAAGGGATCTCATTTTATTGTTGGTATTGAATTTGATTTTTCAAGATTCCCAGGAAAACCAATCATAAGAAATGAAGGTTCCTGTATAAAAAGTTTGATTTGGAGAAAGGATGCAGCTTTCAGTTTTAAGATGATGGGAACACTTAAATGCGATTACTGAATAATTTGAGTGAGATTAAATCTGAAATATGCGTTACGATTGAAGCGTGATGTCTCGTGGTTGATATTTTCAATTATGGCTGCTGTGGCACCGGAAGGATCCCAATTTGATGCTCGTCAGTATGATGCTAAAAGGAGTGAGTTGTAGGCTTCCTTCCCCACTCTCTCGTACTCTTCTTTGATTCCTATATTCGGTGTTTTCACACGGTACATATTTTGTGTTGCCAATGATAAAATTTATTCTTGTTTTGTTGAATTGATGGGGCCAGACTTGGAGGTGACTGGCAAGAGTTTTTCACATCGTATGATGAAGTTCATGATAGCTTTGGCGCTATGGGATTGCAGGCGAACCTTCTTCGAGGCATCTATGCATATGGTAAATCAAACAACGCTACATTTGTTTTCTTCGGAAATTAAGAGTTTCCGAGTATGGTACTTTTCAAAACCTGTTGGCAAATTTTTGGCTAGACTTGCCAGATCAGGTGATATTAGTTTTTCAGCGTGTTAGGGAGATACAAGTTTATAACTCCATTTTGCATCAATTGAGATTTGTCGCTATGTGTGTAATTGTACGAGTATTTTTTTTATATGGAAAATGAAGAGTTGGTCTAATATTTTAGGTTGTGACTTGTAAGATTGTTTACGCGAGAAGTGAATGGTGTTACCTTTGCTTGAAGTAAAATGCTACACCATTTACCACTGCCTCTTCTCTATTTACACACACACACATATTCATATGCTTGTTGTTGGTACGTGTATACTACGAATGCAAGTCATCCTTGTAGTAGAATGGAAAGCTGATAGATGGTCCAAACTTTTTCTTAAGGTTTTGAGAACCCCTCTGCAATTCAGCAAGGGGGAATTGTTCCTTTCTGCAAGGGACTTGATGTGATTCAACAGGCACAACTGGAACTGGAAAAACAGCGACACTCTGCTCTGGGACTTTGCAGCAGCTTGATTATGGCTTACTTGATTGCCAGACATTAGTTCTTGCACCCACACGCGAACTTGCTCAACAGATTGAAAAGGTTATGAGAGCACTGGGTGACTATCTAGGTGTCAAGGTTCATGATTGGGTTGGTGGGACCAGTGTTCGTGAAGATCAACGCATTCTGTCCAGTGGGGTCCATGTCGTTGTTGGCACTCGTGGTCGTGTATTTGACATGCTACGAAGGCAGTCTCTTCGTCCTGCTTACATTAAGATGTTTGTGTTAGATGAAGCAGATGAAAATGAAATGCTTTCATGAGGTTTCAAGGATGAGGTCCTTAGTTTCTTTTTCATTTGTATTCTCTGTTTCTTCTGTGTGCCGATACTTCTTGCTACAAAAAATGAGTTTGGTGATTTTTCAATATTAAATTTACGTTTAGTTTGCGTGCTATTTTGGTTAAGTGGTGATTGTACTAACAATCCCATTTCATGTTTTCAGATCTATGACATTTTCCAGCTGCTACCACCGAAAATCCAGGTGGGGGTTTTCTCTGCCACAATGCCACCAGAGGCCCTTGATATCACTAGGAAATTCTTGAACAAACCTGTAAGGATTTTGGTGAAACGTGACGAGGTATCAAGCAGTTTCATGTCAATGTTGAGAAAGAGGATTGGAAACTGGTGTTGAGAGTGCAGCTTGCAGTGCACTAACCTGGACACAAGGAATACTGCACTTGCAGTACAATATTCCTTATCAGCTACCACATGGTTCCAGCTCAGATATGTTGCAGCATGGGCAGCTTGCACGCCACCTGATTAACATTTGTTTATTGCATGCATTTGTTTATTGCATGCGTGTGTGTAATGTGTATATATTAAACCATCTGCCATTGGAGCAGAAGATGAATAATACAACCGAAATATCAAACTTTATATGGTATCAGAGCACAGGCAATCTTTTGCTCTGCTCTGCCTTCACTCTTCAGCTGCTATACCGTGAGCAGCAACCAGTGCACTGCAACATATCTGCTCTCAATAAGCAGCAGCAGCTGCTGTATCTGCATCTGCATCTGCAACTCGTGTGCATGTCTATCAGCATCACAGACTGCGAGTTGGGCTACGACACGCACAGCACACTCCATCCAAGGTCAAGTACTGGATCAACAAAACCCGATACCTACACCGTTACCGCCTTCACAAACTCAAGTCGTTGAACGAGCAGCAACTCTAGATATTCCACCTGGATCTATACCTGTTCCGCCTTCATCTTTACCTGTTCCATCTACATCAGTACCTCAAGATGTTCCAGAACCAGCAGCACATGTTCCATTTGCATCTGCAACTCAAGACGTTGCAGAACGAGTAGCACCGCCATCTGCAACAGCAGCCTTACGTGACCTCTCTGCCCAGCAAGTTCGTCCGCGCCAAGAAGAAAAAGTGCAGTCCGTGCTACTCCTTGCAGAGCCGTCGCTGCCATGAATTTTTAAGTGGTTCATACCACTCGACGGAGCTCGAGACGAAGTTCTATAGCCAGACGCTCTCCGCTCCTTGTCGCTGCCGTTAGCCCCATGAAATTCTTGTGGGTAGTCTAAACCACCCTGTGAAGTTCCAATCAAATCTGAGTGCTCTTCATCGTCCATGCTTCGTCCTTTCTGAAGTTGTCTGCACTCCTCCATCTCCACCACAACCCAGCTCCTGCCGCCGTAAACTGGTGGAGAAAGATAGGAAGAAACAAAATTCCTCCTGTTCGGTGGAAGCAAGCAAAGGGCCAGACTTCAAGTTTGGTCATCGATCACTGTTCGTGTGTTGAGGAGGCTCCCACTGCCTGAAGACCGACAAGTCCTCTGTGAAGCCATGAAAAGTCACTGCACACTGCCTGCCGACATGACAACTGACTCTTCCGAGCAATATCACAATCTGCTTGCACTCCTTGATAAGAGTCAATTCAACTCCACACCTAATCATGTCGGTACCACCTCTACTATGAATAACTTGTCAAGTAGAGTTTTTTGTGCCTCTGCTCTCAATAAGGGAAGGGACTGGATTTTCGATACAGGCGCCACAGACCACATGGTCTGCTCACCAAGCTTAATGACCACAAGTGTTCTGGTATACAATCGACAAGTGCACTTACCCAATCATGCACTTGCCGATGTCACACATATTGGCACAGTTCATCTCTCGAATGATCTCACCCTTCACAACGTGCTTTGTGTTCCATCATTTAAACTGAATTTAATTTCTGTCAGCAAACTCACTAATACCTCATCTTGCTTTGTCATCTTCACTGATAAAATGTGTCTACTTCAGGGCCAACGATCGGGGAAGATGATTGGGACGGGAACTGAACAAGTAGGACTCTACTACCTTGATAATGTGATGAAAACCAGGTGCAATTCAGCGTCAATTGTTGCCTCTTCTTCTTCTCAGCTTTGGCATCAACGCCTTGGCCATCTTTCCAACAAGACCTTACAGCATCTCTCTACTTGCATTAAAAATTTGAATTTTTGTAGCATTGATGATTGTTTGATCTGTCCATTAGCCAAACAAACACGTGCTCCTTTTCCTTTGAGTTCTATCACCACAAAGGCTCCTTTTGAGTTAATTCATGTTGACATTTGGGGAGGTTACCATGTTCCCACTATCACAGGGGCACAATATTTCTTAACTATTGTGGATGATTTCTCAAGATGCACATGGGTTTATTTAATGAATCACAAATCAGATGCACGATCTTATCTCATCAATTTCATCCACCTTGTTGAAACACAATTTTCCAGACGAGTCAAGGTTCTTCGTAGTGATAACGGTCCAGAATTTTCTATGACCCATTTTTTTTCAGATAAGGGGATTCTCCATCAAACAAGTTGTGTCTCTACTCCCCAACAAAACGGGGTAGCAGAGCGCAAACACCGCCACTTACTCAATGTTGCTAGAGCCTTACTTTTTCAATCTCATCTTCCTAAGAAATTTTGGGGTGATGCAATCCTCACTGCCACTTATCTCATAAATCGGACTCCCACTCCTCTTCTTCAAGGCAAATCACCCTATGAAATACTTCACCACAAACAGCCAGCGTATGCACATTTGCGAGTGTTTGGTTGCTTATGTTTTTCTTCCACCCACCACCATCGTCCCACAAAATTTGATGCAAGAGCCACACGGTGTCTTTTTCTTGGGTATCCATATGGCACAAAGGGATATCGAGTTTACGACCTTCACACGGGTAAAATCTCTATCTCCCGTGATGTTATTTTCCATGAACATGTGTTCCCTTTTTCATCTTCTGCTGCAGTTTCACCACTTGTGTTTCCACATACTCAAGATACTGCCTATGATGATCCCATCATTCATCCGTCCACTCTACTGGAGCAGGATTCCGTCGATCCATCCTCTTCTTCGCCGGTGAGTCCTGTTTCGGTTTCATCTCCTTTTCTTTCCACCTCACCACCTCGTCTTAAACGACCCACTCATGCTCCTGGTTATCTTCAACAATATCACATCGACATCAACCTCCCTTCTCGGTCCGTCCCTTCATCTCACTCGGCGTTGACCAAAGTACCAAGTACTCCTTATCCTTTGTCTGATGTCCTCACATACGATCGTTTATCTGCTCGACATCGTGCTTTCACCACTTCCATTTCAGCTGCCATAGAACCCAGCTCATTCTCACAGGCTATACGCGACCCTCACTGGCGTTTCGCTATGGAAGAAGAACTGGCAGCCCTTGCTGCGAATAGGACATGGTCTCTGCAACCATTGCCCCCTGGCAAGAAGCCGGTTGGATGTAAATGGGTTTACAAAATCAAATTTCGATCCGATGGATCCATTGAGAGATATAAAGCACGTTTGGTTGCCAAAGGTTATAGCCAAATTGAAGGCTTAGACTATCGAGAAACCTTTGCTCCGGTTGCAAAATTGACTACAGTTCGTCTACTCCTTGCTGTTGCCTCGGTCCAACAATGGCACCTCCACCAGCTTGATGTTAATAACGCTTTCCTCCATGGCGATCTTGAAGAAGATGTCTACATGTCCTTGCCTCCTGGTTTCGGACGAAAGGGGGAGACACGAGTTTGTAAACTTCATAAATCTTTGTATGGGCTTAAGCAAGCCTCTCGTCAATGGTTTATCAAACTCTCTTGTGCTCTTAGAAAGGCCGGTTATCAACAATCCAAGGCAGATTATTCATTATTTGTCCGAAACCATGATGGTAAATTCACTGCCCTCCTTGTCTATGTTGATGATATTATCTTGGCAGGAAATAACATACAAGCAATTGAAGATACCAAGTCTTTTCTTATGAAGCAATTCAAGTTGAAAGACCTTGGCCAATTAAGATATTTCTTGGGCATTGAAATTGCTCGCTCTAGCAAGGGGATCACCCTCTCACAGCGAAAATATGCCCTTGAAATACTTGAGGATGCAGGTCATCTTGGCGCAAAACCAGCCACCTCTCCTATGGAGCAAAACTTATCACTCAGAAAGGATGAAGGACAATGGGTTACTAATCCTTCCTCTTATCGACGACTTGTTGGGAGACTAATCTACCTGACAATCACGCGCCCTGATTTGGTGTATGCTGTCCATATTCTTAGTCAATTTATGGAGAAGCCTCAAACTCCACACTTGGAGGCAGCCCAGCGAGTCTTACGATACGTTAAGCACACACCAGGGCAAGGTATTTTTCTTTCTGCAAGAAGTCCAATTCAATTGAATGCTTTTTGTGATGCGGATTGGGCCAGATGTCGAGACACACGACGTTCTACCACCGGATACTGTGTATTTCTTGGAGAATCCTTGATCTCCTGGAAAAGCAAGAAACAAAATACTGTGTCACGTTCTAGTGCAGAGGCGGAGTATCGTTCAATGGCAGCAACTTGTTGTGAAGTCACTTGGTTGAAATCTGTTCTACAAGACTTGGGTATCAAACATGAACGTCCAGTCAAGTTATATTGTGATAATCAAGCGGCACTTCACATCGCTTCGAATCCGGTCTTTCACGAAAGAACCAAACACATAGAAATTGACTGCCATCTTGTACGAGAAAGGGTTCAAAGTGGAATGATCGAGACATCTCACATCTCAACCATGAAACAACCAGCCGACATCTTCACAAAGCCACTGAGCTTACACCAGTTTACGACTTTGCTTTGCAAGTTAGGAATAATCAACATTCATTCCAAACTTGAGGGGGAGTGTTGAGAGTGCAGCTTGCAGTGCACTAACCTGGACACAAGGAATACTGCACTTGCAGTACAATATTCCTTGTCAGCTACCACATGGTTCCAGCTCAGATATGTTGCAGCATGGGCAGCTTGCACGCCACCTGATTAACATTTGTTTATTGCATGCATTTGTTTATTGCATGCGTGTGTGTAATGTGTATATATTAAACCATCTGCCATTGGAGCAGAAGATGAATAATACAACCGAAATATCAAACTTTATAACTGGAGACACTTTGTGATCTTTATCAGACCTTGGCAATTACCCAGAGTGTCATCTTTGTGAACACCAGGCGCAAAGTTGATTGGTTAACAGACAAGACGCGCAGCCGTGATCACACAGTTTCTGCCACCCACGGGGACATGGACCAAAACACAAGAGATATTATCATGAGAGAGTTTCGGTGTGGTTCTTCTCGTGTGCTCATAACCACTGATCTCTTGGCCTGTGGTATTGACGTCCAGCCGGTCTCCCTTGTGATTAATTACGACCTTCCAACACAAGCGGAGAAACCTCCATCGTATTGGTCATAGTGGGAGGTTGGGAGGAAGGGTGTTGCCATCAATTTCGTCACCAAGGACGACGACAGGATGTTGTTTGATATCCAGAAGTTTTATAATGTTATCATTGAGGAGCTGCAGGCAAATGTTTCTGATCTGCTCTAAATAAGGTTTTGCATTGGTTTTGGTAAATTGGCTTTGAAATTTCAAAGCCGTATTTATTTTCTTGTAGGTTTAGGGGCGATTCTTTAGCATGGTTTACTTGGAACTGGGGTATTCCCGTTTCAGGTGTGGAAAAAACGACTTGAAAGTTTTTGGTCGAAAGTTTTGTTGCGTGTTTTTTGTAATTTTAGTATGTAAGACGGTTTTGCAGCATTAAACTGTTTTGTCTGGTTCTTGAGATGGAATATTCCGTTGGAGTCATAGAAACTTCTCGACAGATTGATGCAGTTTTGACTTTTGAGATTTGTTTGTTTGTGTTGTGAAGGGTGAATAGGAAAGCTGTAACGTAACAGAGACCTTGCCCGACAATGACGAGAGATCTTTATCTACAACCGGATATATCTCCTCGTGCATTTACAACAACGAAAATACAGACATTGCTCAAGCAAAATGACCCAAACGCAAAGGGGTTGAACTCGTCAACATAATTAAAGACAAAAGAAGAATAAGGTTCTTTGTTTTTTGGTTGAACTCATTGTGAAAAAGAAAACTTGGGGATGGATGTGAATTAAAAGGAGGAAAAGAATAAAAGGGAAAAAGTTTTGATGAGGTTCCCTCGTAACAAATAATTGTTGACAACTCTTACAACAAATAATGTGGCTATTTGTATAAATGTTTTTAGTGACCACTTTGATGATCATCTTCCGAGGTGAACTGGGGCCTTGCACTAACAAAATGGTTTGCTTCAAACTCATATTACATGAAATATGTGAAAATGGAAAATGGGAATTGAAAGTTTAGTGTCTTAAATACTGTATGTTTACGGATAAATGATGAGTATGATAAGTATTCTAATTTATCCGTATATTACAAAAACATGAAATTTTAAATAAAATATGGGCTGTACATTCAAATGTGTAACCGATTATTTGAAGAATCAGGAATGAAATCAACTAAAGAAGGCAACTTGACCCCATACCTATTTCTTCCTTCTCTTGCGCATCAATTATTTTATGATTTCATCCATTCTATTATTGTGTGTTTAGCGTTCCTCAAAATTCTGTTTTTGATTAAAAATTAACAACTATTCTATTTGTGTATATTTCCTTGGAAATTACTTCATGTTGAAACATATTCAAATTTGAAATAATTTTTGGATTCATAAAAAGTGGTGCTTTACACACATACTCATTTTTACTTTTTACATATTTCTGTTAATTTTATTATTTTCAATTCATTCAGTCCAACGAGCACAATATATAAATTCATTCGATCAGACGATCACAAATAAGAACAAAATTAGTTTCTTCATAGCATAAAATTGAGTTGTAAGGCACATTTCAAAAAATAAGCCTTTATTCTTTTATGCATAAAATTCATCTTTTTCTTGGTCAACGGATAAAAAATAGAGAGTCTTGATGAAACATTTCGGGTACTATTTATTTTTAACGTTAAATACATTTTTTACTCTAATAATTTTTTATCTTTTTATTAAAAATGAGTTTTAACGAAAAACTCACAGTACTGTTCATTTTAACGAAAAACCATATTTTTACACTAAAAAGTCAATCATGATACTATTTACTTTCCCCTTTATTTTATCTTTATCATTAAAATTCAAAATAATTAGTTTTTCTTTATTAAAATTCAAAATTTTCAAATTTTTTTCATTATTTTTTCTTAAAAATAATATTAACAAACATTGTCGTGGACAGACAACATGATTCCCCGCGAAACACGCCATCTATAATTACTCATAAGGTCAGCTTTTACCCAATAAAAAAGTTTGAAAAAAATGAAATCCAAACAAAACATCTCTCTGTAGTCTTTTCCTCTTACTTTTCTTCTTCCTCTGCCACAAATCCAAACCCATCAAACGGTTGGAAAGCTCTATCTGCCACCATGGAAGAAGACTACAGCAGATCAAGGTCTTCGTACGGCGGCGGCGGAGGGAATAATATGCAGGTGGGAAACTACTATGGACGCCCAACGAGGCCGCCACCCACCACTTCCTCCTATGAGCTGAGGAGCTACAGTACTTCATATGCACAAACCCAGATGGCTAATCATAATTATAACTACAATAACAGGGAGATTAAACTGAAAAAAGGGAAAAGCATTTCTGGGTCGCCTTCCAGTTGGGGGATCCTGGCTGATCCGGAGTTGCAGAGGAAGAAGAGGGTTGCGAGCTACAAGATGTATTCTGTGGAGGGGAAGATGAAGGGCTCGTTCAGGAAAAGCTTCAGGTGGCTTAAAGATAAGTACACCCAAGTGCTTTATGGCTGGTGGTGATTAAAAGTGATTAATAAGTGCTTTTTGGTGGGTAATATTTAGCTTTTGTTCTATTTCTAAGTCTTGAATTGAGTTTATGGTTGTGATCATATAAAAAAAAAAAATCATGATTTGGGTTTGGTGCAAGTTAATATACTGAACTGAATCGTAAATTGGATGGTCTTGTTTCTGGTTTTGAATCAATTTGTCACCTTTTATAAATATCCGTATTGTTCTCGTTAAAAGTTATACGCTTTGAGGTACGCTGAGCGTACTTTGTGGACTACTTGTTTGGAGATATTGATATTTCTCACCTTCAAATTGGTTCAGGAGTTTGATTCTCTGTTCTGGTGTGAGGTTTTATGTACCGTGTAAATCTGGATGTTCTAATTTTTTTCCCTTACCTTTCATATTTAGCCTTTTTGTTGTGTGCTTTACTTTGCAACCTGCAATCTGATAGGTGCTAAAAAATCATTGTTCACTTTCTTGACCAGTGTCGAAAACGCTTTTTGATAGGCAAAAACGCTTTTGATTTTATTTGGCAGAAAACTTAGAAGTGCTTATGTCTCACATAATTTGTTAATAATCAAAAGTACTTTTAGTATTAGCACTTATTAGCAGAAGTGTTTTATAGAGAAGCAACTCCAAAGGGCTCTAAGTGTCATCCATGGCTGTTTCAGTGTTTCTAGAGAAAGACGTGACTGCCACATGAGTGTAATATGAATATGAGGTTATATCTCCGGTTGTATGCAAGATTCTCATCGATATCTATTGCGAATGATTTTTAGCCATTGAGTTGGTTGACTCCTTACAAGACCAAGTATTTTTGTGGTTGAGATGATTTTAGGAGCAAGACCAACCTATGAGGTTTTGGCCTTGGAATTTCTGACAACCCATGTGCATAATGCCATTGCAACTGTTTCCATGATCTCCATTTTCTCTGCAAAAGACTTGTAACCCGAGTAGTTAAGAATATCATTACACTCGAAATCTCGTGTTTGATTTCTCCTCGCCGGCTTGAATTGATGAAAAGATAAATCATCTCCCTCAATTATTTTCAGTGTTTCCTGTTTTTATCTTTTGGAAATGGCTAATACTCCTGCAATTGGAACAACTAGACCATCGGCTGGCATTTATGTACAATGATTCACAGTGTTGGAGCACCATAGGTTGAAGAAGAAATAATCTAAACTCCGTGGTAGGGCTCCATGAAAATCTTTCAGAAGCGCAAATTTGTTTTGCGGGATTAGATACAGCTCCTCGATCCACAAAACAGGATCGGATCGATTGTGTGTGCCGGTCGATCAGCTGGTCTCTGATCACGCAGAATGGGATTCGACGCTTGAATGGCCGAATGCGCCTGTTTTGAACTTGGAACCAAGAGAAT
This sequence comes from Pyrus communis, assembly GCF_963583255.1. Classification (NCBI taxonomy): domain Eukaryota; kingdom Viridiplantae; phylum Streptophyta; class Magnoliopsida; order Rosales; family Rosaceae; genus Pyrus; species Pyrus communis. The sequence continues at coordinate 3,335,642 of NC_084803.1, forward strand.
GTAATACTTTCACTTGAACAAATCTCAGAGACTCTGACCGTACTTTGCTCCTAATTTTCAATGCCACCCCAAGGAAAAGAAATTATACCATTCATTAGGAACTGTTTAATGAGGTTTTGGAATCAGTTGACTAAATTACTTTGCGTGGGATGCAAGTGCTTTTAGCTAAATACTAATAGGACAGCATAGCATCTCCTTGCTAAGTCAGGGTACTCAAAATTCCCAGTCAAATTGTCTTTGTCTCAGTCATTTGCAGTGCCTGAATATCTCAACATCCGGAAAAGCCAACACTACGGCACAACGGGAAGCGAAGTCTACACAAATAGCGCCGGTACTTGAAAGCGAAGGAGAGGCAATTTTTTGTATGAAAAATCGGAATCAGGACTCAAAAGAGTTAAAAGCCAGAATTAAAGAGGCTCAGAAGCTGAAGGAAGAGATTAGTCGAGATACAACTGAGCTGAATATAGCTTTAACGAAAAAGACTCTATGTGTGCAGTCTGCATGAAGTTATTTGACTGCATTTCCTAATTCAATCATCAAATACGATCACGAATTAAGTATGTGATATTTTATTGAAATTTATGTATTAACAGTGTGATAGGAATCGGTTGAAAGAACCAAATAACCATGAATGGAGACTCGAATTCAGTTTGGCCATGGTGAGGGAGGAAATGAATATACTGCACTGTTTCTGCTTCGTTTTGCAAACAAAGTTCATCAAGGAAAACCAATGAAGCCCTTCTTGCCGCGAGAAGAGATCTCTAAACATGTAAGAGTTCTACTTATTAGGTGCCAGCGTCGGTATGTAAATGTTTCTTGATTATATAGCCTTTTGAGTTTGTTGGAAATGTGATCATGGATTCTGCAGAAAAAGAATTTCCGGATGGTACATGAAACAAACAGTTTGGCGGAGGAAAAGCAGCTTTTGAAAGAGATTGATGAGAGACCGTAGGAGGTTGTTGGTTCATTTCCACCTTTGGAAAAAATTGTTATCTTCCGCCTTATTTAGATGTAAGATTAAACAAGAAGTTTTAAGTTCTCTTAGAGTTACTCAACTATATGAAGCGTTCTTACTGGTAATAACTTCGTAAATATTCAGCTGAGATAATGAATGTGTTCTTACCGGTAAGAAGTTGTGTAAATATTTAGCTCAGATATTGACCGTCTTCTTATATTCAACTCAGATATTGAACGTCTTCTTACCGGTAAGAAGTTATGCAAATAAAAATTCATGTCATGACTTGTCTTGACACGCTAACTCTCGTATCGTGGTACACCAAAGCATCGTTTTTGGCATACAATGACATGTCATGGCATGCATTTTGCCAACATTGCGCACTTGGCGTGGCTTGCCTTGATACGGTAACTCTCGTATCAGGGCACGCCAAAACATCACTGTTGGCCACAACATGACAAGCATAGTGAATTGTTGTATGAATGCATGTCAAGACACGCCATGCATTCTCTCTATAAACCTTAATGCTTTGCTTGGTTTCTCAGAAAATTTAAGAAATTGAAACTAAGAATTTGGAGAGGAGAGAAAGAGAGGCTTACATACGTGATCGGCGAGTGACGGAGCCCGTTTATTGGAGAGAACTCGGAGGAGAATTTCGAAAGCCAACAACGTCATTATTTCATGGCTTGTCTTGATACGGTAACTCTCACATCGTGGCATGCCAGAACAAGCTGACATTCGATCAACCGATTCTACTTCTGGAATGAAGCAGCTGAGTGTCAATCCTTGCAAACACCATCAAGTCTGAAAGATGTGCAAAAATAATTTGTACAATTGTGGCACGCCAACATTTTGCCAACACTTTGCCACCTATTTTGAAATAACTTAGATGTCGACAATGCATGTTGTGTCAATTGAGACACTTTACCTACTATTTCAGAATATTTTAGATGTCAGCAATGCATGTCATGGCATCCTAATCCCATAATATTCCCATCACATGCCAAGTGCACAAAATGTCAGCAAAATGTATGCCATGACATGTCATCATATGCCAACAACAATGTTTTGGCGTGTCACAATGCAATGGTTAGTGTGTGAAAGTGTGAGAAAAATGCATGTCATAACAAGTCTCGCGAGTTGTCGGCAAAATGCATGACATGACATGTCTTGACACGCTAACCATAACACTCGCATTGTGGCACGCCAACATTTTGCCAACACTTTGCCTACTATTTCGGAGTAATTTAGATGTCGGCAATGCATGACATGGCATCCTAATCTCATAAATGCATGTCATGACATTCTCATCGCATGCCAAGCACACAAAATGTCAGCAAAGTGTATGCCATGACATGTCATCGCATGCCAACATAGATATTTTGGTGTGCCACAATGCTAGAATTAGAGTGTCAAAGTGTTAGAAAAATGCTTGTCAAGCTTGTCTCAACACGCCAAAACATCGCTAACATTTGATCAACCGACTCTACTTCTGGATTGAAGCAGTTGAGTGCCAATCCTTGTAGACACCATCAAATCTAAAAGATGTACAAAAATAATTCGTACAAATGTGGCACCCAAGCGTTTTGCCAACATTTTGCCTACTATTTCGGAATAACTTAGATGTCGGCAATGCTTGTCGTGTCAATTGAGACATCAAAGGTAATGGGATGATGAAGCCATTGCTGATTAGGCTAATGCAAATGCTATTGCCAATTCCAAGGGAACGATTTGAGATTCTTTGAGTTCGAAAAAAGAGTTACAAGAACAAGTCAATGTAACATATAAAGAGTAAAGTTAAAACTTTGAAATTTGTTTCCTACTGACTTTCTGATTTAATTTCTTTACACAATATTGCAGGTAAGCGGCAAGAAGGTTGATGAAGTAACGAATTCACTATTGGCGGTGCGGCCAAAAGTTAAGAAAGTTGAGAAAGAATTGAAGGCCATTGAAAGAGATATAGAATGCTTGAAGAAGAAATTGACACTGATGGATCAAAGGAAAGATGAGGCGTATAGTACTTTAAAGATTCTCTGTTTAATTAAGAAAATGCAGCAGAGACCAATGCCTGCCTTCTAGAACCAACAAAACAACAGAGAGATCAGCAGAGGTTACACTTAACATGAATCCGTTACAATTTTATTTTCGCCTCATACGCATTATTATTCAATTACGTTGTTTTTGTTTGATTAACTTACTCTGATGATCAGAAATAAAGAAATGTGTGTGAAAATCAGCTCCTTACTTTAAAGCTAATAATAATGAAGAGATCAAACTTGAGATTTCATTCACTAGTTGGAATAGAAAAACATTACATTCCGTTCAAATTTACTTTACATTAATGTGTCAATTACTTTATAATTTGTTACTTGCGCAGCTGCACTATATAACCATAGGTCTAACATGTTTTGAATTCGACTTGCAACATTAAGCTAAAAAATTTATATGTAAACGTAACGAATCGAATGCGGAACCTCAAGTGGCTACAAGCACTTTACGAATTAAGTAGAATATTTGAGACCTTCATAAAAGCAGCACCTAATTGTAGGCACTTTCTTGCCATAGCATGGTCTTGTTGAGATTGAACCTCTGGTATGGTATTAGGTGGTGTTACTTGGGACAAAATTGTCAACCTGAACTAATCACAACAATATAATGTCATTGTCAGCAACAAGAGTTTGGTTTTTGACACGTCAACTAACCATGAACAAGTCACAAACTTCAATTCTCCAGTTTCTCATTTGTTAATTTTTCTCACCTTACAGTGATTTTCTTTACAGTAATTTTTTATCCACGGGATTTCTTCGACATCACGATATTTTATTATGAATTATTCTAATTTATGATGAGAAATTCGAATTCGGCTGCAAAGGTGCTATCATATCTTCATCAACTGACGTAAAACACTAACATCATGTATTAAGTAAACTATTTATACATTCAAGGGATTCGTATTGGAGTTTGAGACCTTCTTGTCTCACATTGGTCAACAGTATTTTTTCACTAGCCTTTATATAGGCTTATTCCTTTTTTTTAGTAATTAGAACTTGGACCATTTGAAAATGAATTGAAGGCTTGGGCCTTATGGTTGTGTGGATTAGGCTTGATGATTATACTATAATATTAATATTAATTAATCAAGACAAGGGCCTTAGGCCTTGGGGTCAAGGAATTAAAATTAATATGATCAATTAATTTTAATTTCGAATTAAGTTTTTAATTAAATTAATTAAAAACGTTTTGATTAATAGACACAACTCTTTGGAAAGAGTTGTATCTTTTTGGAAAGAGCTGTATAACTTCAGATACATCCAAAAGGTGTTTGAAGAGGTATGAAAGAGCCTATATAACTAGAGTCCTCATTTCCATCAATCATTATCTTTTCTTCTTCCTCCTTATCTTCCGTACAAACTTTCCAGGGAGTAAACACACAGAGCAATTCGCTAGAGTTCTATAATCCAGTGCGGGTTGTAGAATTAGGTAGTTGTATCCTGGTCGAGCAGACGTTGTAGAACCACAAGCACACGAGTGTGACGGAAATACTGTTCGAAGGACATAGCGTTTGCGCTAGCCTCTACCTTCAATTCATTCAAGTTAGTATCATATTAATTTTTGTAATTATTGTGTTATTGCATTCTGTATTGCAAGTATTTGTGAATAATAAAGTATAAGTATTTTAGTTTTGTACATCTGTTATTTTATTGTTTCTAAATTGTTCTCCAACAATTCGTTCAACATCGAACGATCTTTGACGAAAAAACTTATTTGAGACTTGGCCCGAGAATTGAAGTTAATAAAAATTCAATAATAATGTTTATTTAGTAATGTGTATGAATCATCATGGGATGGTCCGATGGTTGTGGACAAATTATATGTCTGCATTCCACACGACACGTCTGGATTCGATCCCTGACGCTATGAATTGCACAATGATGGCCTCCAACCTTGTGAAGGGTGTACTGCAGTGACTTCTGTCTCCTTTTTATAATTTAAAAATAATAATAATAATGTGTGCGAGATGCAAATAATGTGTGCATATCATTTTCCTTAAAAAAACAAAAAAGGAAGTGTTTAACTTGGGGCTTGGGTTTCCTTCATACGACATGTAGCTTTATGTTCACTACTGAAATTAGGGTCGCAGACTCACAAATGCAAATATTTAACCCTAAATTGAATTTTAAGAAGAGATAGTTAGATAAATCTAATCTCCCTCTTTCAACGCGCATGTTCTGTAATTAAATTCTTAATTCTTTAATCCCTCGACGTTTGCCAGAACGGTTTTGCTGTTATGTCCCGAACAAATCATCTTTTTAAATCTAAACCCAAAACCAAAACAGTAACGCAAAACCAAAACCAAAGATTCAATTTTTACTGTTTTTAGAGAGAGAGTTTTTGAGAGAGAAAGGGAGAGAGGGATGTGGGAGTCGATCTTCCTAACGCTGGCGGCGACGGCTGGAAACAACATCGGCAAAATTCTCCAGAAGAAGGGCACCGTCATTCTTCCTCCTCTCTCTTTCAAGCTCAAGGTAGGTACTCCCTCATATCTTTTTGGTTTGCCCATTTTGCCCTTTTTGATTTTGTGATTGCTGTTCGAATCCCAATTTGTAATTTTGGATTTGGATTCCGGTATTTCGTTTCCAACTGGGAATTGGGTTTCGTATCAAATTCCCAAATTTTCAGGATTTACAACAAAATTTCAAATTTTTGAATGTTGTATATGTTTGCAGGTGATCAGGGCGTATGCTTTGAACAAAGCATGGCTGATAGGATTTCTGATGGATATATTCGGAGCTTTGTTAATGTTGAGAGCATTGTCTTTAGCTCCTGTAAGTGCTTCAACTCCGAAGCGAGGATTTTTCATTGTTTATTGTTTCGATTTTTGGGGTATTGTTTTTTTTTCTGCAATTTGTTTACGTATTTGGTGATTGGAATTTAATGTTGTGCTACATTTTGGTGAATGTTGGATGATGTATTTTTCAGGTATCTGTCATACAACCGGTCTCCGGGTGTGGACTTGCGATTCTTTCAATCTTTTCCCATTTTTATCTGAAGGAAATGATGAATGCTGTTGACTGGATGGGGATTACATTAGCAGGCATTGGCACTATAGGTAATGTAAGTTCTTCACAATGCTTGAAAATTCAATTGTCTTCGCTGGGAACTGTTGCATTACTTTTGATTGTGTGTTTTGTTTTAAGAATAATTTGTGGGAGATTTTGTATTTGCAGGGGTTGGTGCTGGAGGTGAGGAGCAAAAGGCTTCCGCAATATCGGTGTTTCATCTACCATGGTTGGCAATTGTAGTCGCCTTCTTGTTTGTAGGTACCTTATACCGTGCACCATCTGATGTTTATAGTTGGACACTTGGGTTTATGCAGTGTAATGATTCTAACCCCTGCAAGACCTCTTTACATAGGTCCTCCTTAATGGGTGGCTACGCATCTACAGACGTCAACGCAAAGAACAGGAGTTGGTAATCTGATTACTTCTTTTCATCTATCTTTAGTGTTTGAGTATGGTGCCCACTACCAGTTCACTGATACCTGCTCATGGTACAGATGGAATATGAAGTTGTTGAAGAAATTATATATGGCTTGGAATCTGGCATTTTGTTCGGGTATGATTCTGTCCAGCATGTTTCTTATCACGATTCACATAGATTCATCTCTCTCATCTTTCAGTTCTAGGAGGGAAATTATTAAAAAGCATATAATGAGTTATAGTGTGCATGCTAGTAGATGTCAATGATGTGTTGAGCATGTCAGTTGTGTGTACTTTATGTTACAAACGATAGAAAATTTTAAGTCTTGTTGATTTAAATCATGAAGCTGCTGTTGTTGTCAAGCCATGTTTAAAATTATAATGCAATTATCACACATCTTATTGCAGGATGGCATCTGTGATATCAAAGATGGGATTTGTGTTCTTGGAGCAGGGTTTCCACAGCATGCTGGTCCCGATATGTGTGATAATCAGCATATGTTGTAGTGGTACAGGGTTTTATTACCAGGTATGTTAAGCACTTTACCAAGTTCCTAGTTTCATATCCATTTGCTCACGTATATTGAATGTCGGTCCCATGAAGTAAATTTGTAGTTTCATAAGTTGGTTATTGTCGTTGTTAGTGAGTTATTTCTTTTGACAGACTTGGGGCTTAAAGCATGGGAGGGCAATAGTAGTGTCTACATGTGCTGCTGTGGCATCAATTGTGACTGGTGTACTAGCTGGAATGCTTGCCTTGGGTGAAAGATTGCCTTCAGCACCAACAGCTCGTCTTTCACTGATGCTTGGATGGTAAATTATGATAACTTTACTGACTATTTTTTTTTTCTCGACTTGTTTTTATTAAAAACTTCCTAAACGTATGGTGTATGCGGTATGATTCATCAGCTACCATGCTTCATTTAGGAAACCTGATAGCACTAACGTGAGATGAAAACGCATTTAGGAAACCTGACTATCACTTCTCGAGACTTCTCTTTTTTGTTTTGATTGCATCCCTATACAGTTTTCAAAGTTATTTTATTGTTCTCCTCATTCTCATTCTCAAATTGCAAAAACTCTGATCTCATTGTTTGAAGTGCTCAAATAAGGATTTTTGCTGTGAAGTTTACTCCAAATTATTTTCTACCACAGGTTACTCATAATTATTGGTGTGATTTTACTCGTGAGCTCAACACGACTGATGCGACGCCTTCCTCGACCATTACGACAACTTTTACAGAGTGGTGTTGATCAGAGGAAATCCGGGTCTATCCGTGTTAGGGATGGAAGCCCGAGCACTGTTATTCAGGCAGCAACTCTGCATCATTTGATACCAACTGCTTCAAAAGAGAAGGCTTGATGTGATCACATCGGAGAGGTTGTATATGCAAAAAATATCTCATACCGGTGGACTTGCAAGTTACGGGAAGCAACTCCCTTTGGTTTAGGTAAAGCTGGTGTATAATAGGGTATGCTTACTGTATCAGAGGGCATGAGTTTTTGACATCATTCCTCTCAGGAAAAAACTTTACACCGTATTTTCTGAACATTTGATGTCTGTAACTTTATTATTCGATTTGGTAGTCGTACATCTCATTGTTTATTACTCGTTCGTTTTCACGAAAATGGTGTACCTCAAATAGCACCCAAATCTTGTCGATGTTTGTCCCCAATTCGGGCAATTTGCTACATTATTTGAGAGCTCTCCCTCTTCTTTTTGTTTCTGTAAGAACATTATTGTGATATTTCCTGTAGTACAGGCAATCAAAATGATGATGATAAGGACAATAATGCCAAAAACAAGACATGAAAACTAAGCAGAGAGACATGGTTGCCGTAGGACCCAAGTAAATAGATAGTTGCCTCTGCATTCACTTCGTGGGACGACCCACCCCCTTTACCCCCATTTCACACCAACACACGCCCATTCTCTAGGGTTTAGGCCTTTCTTGTTATTCATGACATAACACTACCATCTCTTGAGGTCCACCATTACTTGGGACTTGAGCAATCAACCACTATTGATGAGAATGCATTATAAATAAACAAAAGAAACCAACACAACTAGGATGGGACACATTGTGTGCTCTGCTAGGGCATCAAGTATCATGTCACCCACTAGTCGTAGTTGCTCTACTTTCCTATTTGTAGGAAAACTAATCACATTCATACTTACATGCGGGAATGTCACTGTGCAGTATTTTAGATCGATAATACATCATTTTCTCACTCTCTCTCTCTTTCTGTCTAACCTTCTTTATTTCTGGCATTTGGATTAAATAAATATAAAAAAAATCAAAAGAAAAAAAAATAAACAACAGTGTGCATAAGGAGAAAATGAGTGTACAAAAGTCATTTTCCTATTGTTAATTTTATCCTATAACGTGACATTTTTAGCTTGAGATACTATCACAATAATGTCTTAATGCGTCGAAGATGTAGATAAGTCGTTCTCCCTCAGTTGGCTATTTCCTGAGCATTGCATGTGAGTTGTAGTTTGGCACTTCCATACATGCAAATGGCAACCTTTACCCAAAAAGTCAAAAACATGAAAGGAATCTTCTAAAGTATTTAGGTGACATATCATATGGTTTTGCCTCCATGATTGTACTACTCTGTTTTTATTCTCTACAGGGCAGAGTTCAGTAACCAAAATAGCCAAACACAGGGAAGAGAGAGAGAGAGAAGGGGCCCGAAAGAATTGATACCTCTCTCCCAAAAGCAGTTGATAATTTGAAAGTACAATTATTTTCTGTCAAAGACGATGTATGTTCTAAATTACTATGATTTACAGGAAAAAAATTATAACATAGATGGAAGGGAGCAGACACATTTTTCCCGCATCTTCGAAATTGACAAGACAGTAACTCTGGGAGACTTTCAGTGTTCAAATTATGACTTGTAGACCAATTAATTCTAGCAAGAGCCACTTTGTGGGACCTCGCAGAATTCAATGACTTAAGACAGAAGCTATGATTCTCAACTTAACTATCATTTCATATCATTAATAGAAATTTTTGTATTAATTATTGCTCCTAATGGGAGAACGCAAGCTACAGAAAAGAAGTTTTAGGATGCCTAAGTTCTGCACTATTTAGAACTGTAAATAATTTCCTTCCATTTCAATCGACCAAGAACAAAAGTATGCAACGAAAGACCGGATGAATTCACTTGAAATCGAACTACCACTACGAAGAAGTACATGGAATGGAGAGGTCCATGGCCTCATAGAAATGATTTCTTCCACACAACTCAAGTATTGATGAATCACAGCAGGAATTAATCTAGGTGAAAGAATTATCGTCGATAACAGTTGCACCTTGCGCTTTCATGGCTCCGAGTTTACCAAGTTGTTCCATTTGCCAGCTTTCATGAGAAGCAATATGTTCATGGGAAGGAGTGTATTGCTGCCAAAGTAAACATTGAAGATTTATTAAGTCTTCTGCTTTGTTTTGGAACTCAGAAACATATCTTCCATGAAGAAACGAGTAAGCTCACTCATCGACAGGGAAGAAAAGTCAGGTTATAACTATACCTCCATCTTCTCAACAAGTTCTTTGGCTGTTGGAGCAGAGAGAACTATATGCCGAGCACCTGTCTTGATGAATCCTTCTTCGACACCATTGTCAAATAGCGCAAGCAAGGCATTATAGTACCCATCTACATTAAGCAAACCAACCTGTATGGAGTAATATTCAAGTTTCAAATTTAATTAGTAGGAAGCTGATCATAACATTTTCAATAACGGAAACTGATGCATTACCGGCTTCCTATGAATCCCAAGTTGCGACCATGTTATTATCTCCAACAGCTCTTCCATAGTTCCGTATCCTCCTAAAACCAAAATTAACAATGTACTAAGCATAAGAACTGTAATTTATAAAGTTTTTAGTGAGAATTTGAAATGTAATTACCAGGAAGAGCAATGAAGGCATCAGCCTCTTGAGCCATCAAAGCTTTGCGTTCATGCATGTCTGTAACTGTTCTTACTTCTCCAACGGATGGACCAGATATCTGTCAAAGTTATCCATAAAAGTCTACCAGATAACCATTTGAACTTATCTTTTAAAACAGAGAACTAAAACTGAGATAATAAAAGACCACGAGCAAATTTCTTTCCTGGATCCACTAAGAATGTGCACGATGACCCATTTAAAATGCGAAAACATCACATTAACTATTTTTCAAGAATTAAGGGGAAAAAACAGCATGAAATCAATCATGAATGGTCGTATTTACAAATGACGAGAGAAGGCGAGGATGAGATCAGTATATGGATATATAGAGATACCTCAAGAGGCATGAGAGCTTTCGGAATGACCCTGCAAGTAAAAAGCAGCTTAGATTTTACTTAAGTGACATTTTTTTGTTCAACAAAGGCATTGTTTGCATTGATATTATGATGTCAAAGACCAAATCATACTATAATTCAAAGAAAAAGTTTCGTTTATATATACCCAAGAACATGGCAACCTCCATCATACACCGTCTGCGATATCAAACCCATCAACCCGACACTTCCCCCGCCATACACCAAATCTATCTTCCTTTTCACCTGCAATATCCACCAACAAAGTAAACAAGTAATTCCCAAATCATCCTTTAGGGGAAAATAAAGCATTGTAAACCAAAGCGTATAAATTCCTTATTCAATGTATCTGCATAAGGATATACACTGTGCAAAAGTGCTTAATATTCCTGACTCGAAATCACAGAACAAGAGTAGTCCCAGTGGTGAATGGCCTATTAGCAAACAGAGCAAACCAGGTTCGAGGAGAAAAAACTTCCACGAAACATACCCCAATACCCCAACCCATCCTCTCTCTTCCCCATCAGAAGAGAGATATAGAGAGAAAGGGGTATCGAACAACACATGATGGGTAAGTTTTTCTCCGTTTGGAGACGTTACGTAGCCATTTGACAACTCTAAAATACAAGAACCCAAAACAATCCCATTACCAAAAAAAAAACACAAAAACCCATCAAAATACAACTCAAGGTGGATTCAAACTCATCAAAGATTACATCTTTAAACCAAAAAACCAGCACTCAAACAACAATAAACACGATCAAATAAAGATAAGCAAAGAGAGTGTAAAAATAGAACAAAAGCAGTCATACCAGTTCATTGCCCAACTCCAGAGTAGCGTCACTGAACACTTTCCTGCGGCCAGAGTTGCTTCCACAGAACACACAAATCCTCCTGAACTTGCTGCGTTTGCTCTCTTCCATTCACAAAGTCTGCAACTTTTTTATACTTTTTGTGGTCAATTCAGCATCACTGGTGAAAAAAAGAACTGAACCCAAGAAAAACCAAGACAAATGGGTAAGTTTTATGTAGATTATATGTTATTTTAACGGCAAAAGCACAGAATTTTATGCAGAATCGATGGAGGACGAGAGAAAGAGCATACGAGATGGGCTCTTTCAAAGGACAAATGGGTTGACCCTAAAATTGGTATAAAATCAATCAAATTCTAGAACTTGATGGCTTTTATATGTCCGCTGAGTGTAGCAAGGAAGAGAAGACCCACATGCTCCATTTCCTTTCTAATCCGACTGTTTTTTTTTTTTTCGAGAATTATTTAAATGGAATGAATTTATTATTATCAAGTAACAATTGATAATAATAAAATACTTACATGGAGAAAAGAGAGTTGAGGTGCCTCGAATTCGGGTGAGGAGGGCTACAACGATGCTTGATCTCTAATGCAGCACTAGTCGTCCTCAACTCATGTTATTATCTTAACAAACCTAAACGTTAATTGACAGTAAGTCATCCTGCTTAAATTGCTTTCATATTTGTGGCTTAATTAAAAAATTTAACAAAAAATGAAATAATCTCATAAGTAGAAAATTATCATAGTAGATAGAGGTTTTTTTTTATTTTTTATTTTTAAATCTCGAATTCAAATCATCTACGTCACTTTTGTGAGTAGTTTAGTGTAGAAGAGTTGAATTTAAAATAAAAAAAAGAAATAAAATCTTTGTTTTTGTCTGTCAAATCAAATAAAATAATTAGAATTAATATTGGTGAAGATTTGGGAAGGCAGATTAGTCCAGACTCATTGTTAATTAATATTAATACTCCCACTATTGGTGGCCTTTTTGGTTGAACAATGATTGTTTATTTTTTTCCCAAACTCAATGATTGTTTATTGAATTAAATCCTTTTTTTAATGGAGATCGATTTGACAATGTGTTTTGTGTTTGTTGCATACCAATAACTTTGTGCGTGAAATAACATGTAATCATAACAAGGTATAAACTTGTTCTTTGATTTAAATTTTTATTATTCAAATATCATAATTAGAATCTCTTATTTTATTTATCATTTAAATATCATATATACAAAAAAACTATAATTTTCCAAAAATAATGGTTGACTTGGCTCGTTTAAACAATAATCTTTACGTATCTGAAAATAAAAATTTCGCATATAAAAAAATAATTCATTACAATCGCAAAAACAAAATTGCACACGTAAGTTCCGTCTGACCGTCCATACTCCATGCAATAATGGTGGCACAGATGCACCATTTCCGATTTGTCTTTTGCTTTGTTATGGATGAATGTATGTCGACAACGGACATGAATTACAAGTCAAAAGCAGCACAATCAATTTATTTAAGTCGATTGGCTACCTTCCTTCGATTTCGTGCTTTGAGCCATATTAAAATGGGTTCGGCCTTTTCTCTGTAGGATTAACTCAGGTGGCGACCGGTACGTAAAAACAGAATAAAATCATAATTTTTATTTATGTTGTTTAAATTTGAACGGATTGTGAGGAAGATAAAAATGTGTAAATTTGTATTTTCTACAATTACATTAGACTTACGGCTGTTTGAAAAGTATAATCTTAGCATTTCCGAACACGGGAGTGAACATTTCCCGTCCTCCCCCCTAAAAGTCCCTTCGTGATGTTTGTGTAGCTAGGACTTGAGGATAATTACATCTTATGAACATTAATTAGTTGACTCTATCTATCCCAAGTTGTCTCTATGATATTTTTAGGATTAAACCTTAACCAACCTTTCCTCTCAATTTCCTAAACTCAAGCATTTTGTTTCGCATCCTTCGAACGACTTCCTTTCGAAAACTCCATTGTTGTTTTCTTAGGAAAGAAACATCAAAACCAAATAACGTTGTGGGGGAAAAAAGGGAACCCCTTTCGAGTTCAAGCCAAAAGGGGCCTAAAAGAAGAAGAAAAAACCACAGAAAACCATGGAAACAAGTTAACATCTTGCAAATTTGCAATCTTGTTTCCCAATAGTGTTTTTGATGTGAGTCCTCCTCATGGGAAGAATAATTCCCACGGATGAGACGAATCTGCTAATCCATCCGTTGCTATCTTTGTCTTTCTTTGCCGCTGCCATGGCCGCCACCATTGCCATAATCACGTCTCTTTGTAGTTTTCGGAGAAAATCTTCTTCGTCCTCTTCTGAGTCCCCTGCTCACAAGGAAGCAGTGGAATCCGATGTTGGCAAGGCGCAAACATCGGAAGCAGCATTGGGGGAAACAGGGAACAAAACATCTCAACAAGACACGGAAACAGATGGAGGAAATGATGATTCGAGAATGAGTAAAGAGCTGCCCTTGCCTCCAAGGATGAAGAACTCGGGACAGCTTTATTCCGGCAACCTTGACACGAAAACTCAGATGAAAAAGTCCGCTTCCGAGCGAAGGCTACTGTCGAATTTGAGCCTTAAATTGCCGCGAAGCCTGTCGATGGCACGAAAAGACAAGGTTAAGGAAGAGTACAACAAGCGAAAGAACGGAAAGTTGAAGCCGGAAGACTCGGTCTGGATGAAGACGATCATACTAGGTGAGAAATGTAAAGTGCCTGATGAGGATGAAGCTGTGATTTATGATGCCAAGGGGAGGAGGATTCCGGCTTATCACCCGAGAAGTCGGCAATCCTCCTTCATTGATCCGAACGCATTACTTGACCAAAATATGAAGAGAGTAGAATTAGAAAACAAAATTAATCAAGAGACAGAGCACAAACAAGAAAACAAAAATCAAGAAAGTGATCAAGAAAATAATCATGACGATAATTAAGGTCACATGTAGATTTTGTATCTTAATTATTTGTTTATCTTGGAGTGTATAGTTTCATTGGTCTGTTTCGTTTTCAATTTGATCATGCGGCTGAGTTTTTTGTTTTTTGTTTTTTTGGTGATGATAAAGAGAATGAGAAACTTCTTTTTGGTGCTGCTAAACAGATGAAAGCTTGTTGGTTTTCTGATGGATTAATTGTGAACATGACTGGATAATCATAATTATTATTTTAATACTATTTCTAAGATATTTGAGAATTTCTAAATTGAATATAAAATTAGGGTTTCAATAAGATTTGAACATGATTTAAAACAACGTATGATCAGTCAACCTGATACCATATTAAGATTTTAGATAAACGGTACGAATATGAACTTACATAGTTAAATTTCCCAACCCCTATTGACAATGAATTAAGAAGTAAGATTTAGAATTGATCTCAAAAGTTAACTAAAAAGTCTTATTGAAGGTTTGAAATTAAAAGCAATGGTGTCATCTAATTTTCTATTAGATTTGATCGCGCATAGTGGGATTGAGATCCTTGATGTTTGTATCATGCCAAGTCTCAATAATCATGTTGCCTCAGCAGCAAACATGTAAACACCTGTACACGTGCAAAATAGCTCAAGCCTCAATCTGCATCTCCAATAAAATCCTCAAAGTAAACGAGCAATTTATATGAAATGGGTCATGTAATATTCTAATCTAATAATATAATCAGGGTCGAAGCTACTAAGGGACATGAGGAAGATGAATTGTTCTTTGTGAAGAAGTTGAGTTAAATCTCACGTCGTCGTCTTCTGATTCTAACATTTTGTTATTTTATCTTTGTAGTTTAATGAAATGATTATTTGATTCTTTCTATTAAATTTAATAGGTTTTTCAGTTTTTTGAAGATTACTTTAATTTCTCATATAATGAATTCAACCTTTTTTTCTGTACGTATATGAAAGGTCTCACGTAGAATTCTGACTC
This sequence comes from Pyrus communis, assembly GCF_963583255.1. Classification (NCBI taxonomy): domain Eukaryota; kingdom Viridiplantae; phylum Streptophyta; class Magnoliopsida; order Rosales; family Rosaceae; genus Pyrus; species Pyrus communis. The sequence goes on from NC_084803.1 coordinate 3,351,116, forward strand.
AGCCACTAAATATAGTATATATTGAAAAACTTACATATATCATTATTTTATTGAAACGAAACGACACAAAAATTGGCTTCGTTAAAAAGCCAATTCCATATAAGTCATTATACAAGTAGACACGATATTGAAAGAGTTTCCTTAGCATTTCTCTTCTTTGATCCTCAAACAAGAAAAACTCTTTTGTATACGGATATCACCAGAAGGTACACCTAAAAATCCACGTGGACAAACGCTAGTTGTTGATCAGTGTAGTCAGTGTACCCAATTCCACCCAATCACTCACTCCCACCATACCCGCGTTGGACAGAAAGAGAGAGAAAGAAACAGAGGAGAGAGAGGTACGTAACTGTCGAAAGAAGATTCAGAGAAAGTCCGAGGAAACCTCTCCGTCTCCTTCCTCCTTCCGAGAGGAGAACGGGCACTTCATTCATTCATTTGGAACGCCATTTGACCATAAAAAAACATCATATGTTTTTGCTAAATTCCAAATCTTTGGTGCCCGTTCTCCTCTCTGACCCAAATCCAATTCCAATTCCTGGTGGGGTTTTCAATTCCCTCTTCGATTCCTTTTCCTCCACTTCCGGTTCAAACAAAACCCACAAATCTGATTCCTTTTTTGCAACCAAAGGCTGCGGCTTTCGATTGGAGGGAATTTTGGGTCGGTTACCAGAGGAGAAACCTTTGATGGGTTGTGTGTGATTTTCGATTTCGTTCATGTTTTGTGAGTGTTTGATTTTAGGAGTTTTCGATAGTTTTCGGGTCGGTTTTTATATGGGTGTTTGATGGGTTTGTGATTGATTTACTTGAGCATTGCTGTAATAATTGGAGAATTTGAGTGTTTCCGTGGTGTGGTTGCTCGGTCAGATTGGTGTCCTTGAATGTATCTTGCTATCAGTGCGGTGGAGGATCGGCTTCTGAGTGTGCCCGACTCGAATCTGGGTGTTCTCAGGCCATTTTACCTGCCCATTGAGCAAAAGGCCGTCAATTTTTGTTTTCCGAGAGATAGATGGGATAAGGAGTTCTTCAAGTTGCAGAGCGGATAATAAATTACTTGTCGAATTTACGAAAAGTTTTGGCTTTGGTGGTCGTTTTGTTTCGAGAAATTTGAGATGGGTTCGACGCAGAGATCTACCTTGTCAACAAATGTGGCGGAATTGGTTGATGCTTCGCAATCAGCCCGCCAAGAGGTTTCGTACATTGGTAGTATGCCGGTTTATGTTAGGGAGTTGATTGCCGGAGGCGCTGCTGGAGGATTCGCGAAGACTGCGGTTGCGCCGCTGGAAAGGACCAAGATACTCTTGCAGGTGAGGCATTTAACAAGCTCCATTTTTCTAGGCTAATTAGTTGTATATAGTGAATGGATGTTTGAGGAATATTTTCATTGTGAATGATTCTGCTCGGATATGTTTCTATTGCCATTTTCATTGCGCTAGGCAGCTCGTTGTTATGTGCTCAGTTTCTGCATTTGTTTTCATGTACTTATAGACAAGAACAGAGTTCCGTTCTCTCGGAGTGTGTCAATCTCTGAAGAAGTTATTTCAGCATGAAGGTGTTCGAGGATTCTACAAGTATGTTGGATGTGAACAGTCAATTTTTAAGTTTCGTTATCAAACTTTATATATGTCGCCATAACAATTATTCTTGAACTTTCTTGTCTGTTTTTTTTCAGAGGAAATGGAGCTAGTGTCGTTCGAATTATTCCCTATGCAGCCTTACATTACATGACATATGAGCAGTACAGGTGTTGGATCTTGAACAATTATTCTGCTTTAGGTTCAGGGCCTCATATTGATCTTTTAGCCGGTGCAGCAGCTGGAGGGACAGCCGTTTTATGCACGTACCCCTTGGACCTTGCTCGCACCAAACTTGCTTATCAGGTCAGTATCTTGCATGTATCTTGTCGGTACCTTTTATATCAAATCAATTTTTGTAATTGTTCATTGATTCGTTGTTTAATCGCATTGTTATGATTTGTTTAGGTTGTTAATACTAGAGGCAACTTTGATTATGGTATGAAAGGCGCACATGCTCAAGTTGCTTATAAGGGCATAAAGGACGTGCTTTCAAGTGTTTACAAGGAGGGGGGCTTGCGTGGGCTTTATCGAGGTGTAGGTATGTATCTCATAGCCGAGTGTTCTGCTAAGACTTTTACTGATATGAAGTGCCGTTTGTTCTTACGTTATGCAATATATGGTCAAGCTAATGTTAACCTGGAGCCACTTTTGCTTGATCAGGCCCAACACTCACCGGAATACTCCCTTATGCTGGTTTAAAGTTCTATATATATGAGGAACTTAAACTCCATGTTCCTGAAGAGTATGAAAGGTCCATTGTGATGCGTCTTTCCTGTGGAGCTTTGGCCGGGTTATTTGGGCAAACTCTCACATACCCCTTGGATGTTGTTAGGAGGCAAATGCAGGTATTGCTTTGTCAATATTATCATAATTTTGTTAAGCGTTGGTTCGTGTTGCTATTTTCTGCTTTTTTATGTTAGATGTTTGCTTGGAACTGAACTTTGTTGCAGTAAAAAGCATGGGGTCAAGGTTATATGACATTATAATTTGGATTACAGGTTGAGAATTTGCGGTCTTCAGATCATGGCGGTGTTAGGTACAGAAACACAATGGCGGGTCTTAAATATATCATCCGAAACCAAGGATGGAAAAAGTTGTTTTCAGGCCTCTGTGTCAAATTAATAGACTGAATTTCAGACACGATTGAGTGTGTGTATTTGCAAGGATAAGCTCGTGTTTCTGGGGCCCTGCTGATACTTCGAGTAGGTTTCCTTCTTTACGCATTTCTTAAAGGTCGAGTCTACAGAGTTTTGGCCATGATCGTCTTGCTAACGAAAGATTTTTACTGTGTTCTCAGATCGTTCCTTCTGTGGCAATCGGTTTCACTGCATACGACACGATGAAGGTTTGGCTCCACATTCCGCCCCATCGGAAGTCCAGTCAATAACTGCTGCTGCATGACTGGAAATTCAGAATGTGTTAACTTACAAATTCCACCCAATAGTTAGAATTTGATGCTAATACATACATTGTATCTCTCTTAATAACAAGAGATGATTGTGCCATCGTTATTGAAAATTAAATTTCTACATATGCTTTTCTTTCACTCTTTTATTTATTTAATTTTGGGATAAATCCGAGGTACAATTTTTTGTCACCTAACTTTTGACAAATCTTTTGGTGGAGCCTACTCTATAATGTATTTTCACAATCTGAACCGTTTTATCTTTTAGAATAGCATTAATAAATTATCCTTGCAAAAAATTAGATAAATCCAAAACTATTAAAACATTCATTTGTAGTGAAAAAAATGGACATACGTTTCTGCAAAGAAATCCTAAACCCTTAATATAACGGTCATATGGTTCTAGATTTTTGTGATTTTTGGTAGACATGATTCTTGAGGTAAAATTAAAAAATAGACGGTTTGGATCGTTGAAATACATTACAAAATAAGTTTTACAAAAACATATATCAAAAATTGTATAAAAAAAATAGTATTATGAATCCGTTCATTATATTTTTAATTTTTTTTATTTCTGGTTGATAGGCAGGAACTGGGAATATCTTTTTAAATCTGGTTGATAGGTATGAATTGGGCCACAAAACCCACCCCTCTTTTTCAAAGGAAATAAGCTAAATTAAAGAACAAAACCTCGAGGGCTACCAATACAAAAAGCATCGTACAACACCTACTTAGCAGGATAGGGAGAGGGACAAACCCACACAACTCAACTTGTGTGTCTCCTTGTGTTTGTTTTACGGATGCTAAAAAGAAAAAATAAACTTCACAATAGATGTGTTGAAAACTTGAAATGTCACATGAGGAATTTTAGGAGCACCAAACTTTATGGTGTAAAATTATATGTAATTCAGTAGGTTAAGAGTATTTATTTCTACACATTTAATCAGATGCCTTTCTTCTACGTAGTCAACTTTCCATTCCTTGTCCTGTGTGGACTCTCGCTTCATCAAGGTTGACTTTCCATCAACTAACATCGATTGTATATATCTCAATTAAATGAAAGAAATGAAATGCTAAGGAGACTCTCAAATCGAGACTCTCTATGAATTCTATTGTGCAAAAAACATGAGATGTCAGAGAGATTATAGAGAGTCCTACTTAATAGAGTCTCCTTAGCATTTCTCATAAACGAAAATAGGTTGAATAAGTGATTGCAAAAATCAATCAGTGAGGCTCAAAGGTTATTTCCTTGCATCTCAGTACAAAGAGAAAATAGGTTGATTAATGATTGGAAAAGTCAATTAGTGAAGCTCAAAAGGCTATTTCCTTGCATCTCAGTACGACCAACTTTTACTTTTGCATGTAAGATCTGAGCTTAATCTTGACCGCATGAATCATTATGCTTGATGGTTGTAGTTAATTGAAGTGTTTTTTTTTTACAAGCAATAATCCACTCTAACTTTATCTAAACTACGGGAAGGGAGATTCAAACTTGGCTGCAAAGTGGTCTGCATTAGGCCTCGAATTTTGATTGAAGTTGTTTGTGTTTCCGTTCATGTAAGGTAGAGAGCTTAATCGATTCTTGTACAACTATTATTTACAGTAATTAACATTTAATTAGCTGATTTATTCATTCTGTAATGGTTCATGTTGTTATGTGATCCATTATTATGCTTGATGGGTCTGATAAAATAAGTTTAATAATTGCTAGGTCGATAAGCTTCATAAACTTGGGACTTTGCAGAGCCAAAATTTGAAGCATTTGATCATACATTTGAAAATTCAGGCTCAGCCTCTTTGATGGATAGAAATCGCGAAACAGTGCGGATTAGTGAGCTCGATGCTGCAGCAATTCAGAAAGTCTGTAGGAGTCACCGGATCAGACGTAACCTTTCGGATTCTGTGGATCTGGTTGAGGAACTATGGTTGGTTTGTACCATAAAAGTTCGAATTTTTTCTGTGGTGCACAATTAATTAATCGTTTGTTATTTTATTGTATTTGTGCAACAGTGGTAGGTGCAATGACTTAGGCGTTGCAGCTCTGGAACGAAGCTCAGAGTCCTTAAATATTGAGAAGCAGGAAACTGCTGTGTCACGGTGGCAAGCGGGCTAGGACAAGGGCTGCCAAGGTACTTTGTTGATATGAACAAGATTTCTGAGATATGCTCGACGCAGATTTCCAATTTAAGAGCAAAACTTTTGTTGTGTTTGTAGATAGGGAAGGGTTTGAGCAAGGATGACAGGGCTCAGAAACTAGCTCTGCAACTCTGGCTTGAAGCTGTGAATCTGTGTGCTTCTAATTCAAATCTCTTTAGCTCATCTATTAAATTCGTAGGTTTGGTTCTTGTATTGTGCAAACCTGTTAGAGTTACTTAAGAAACTGAAAATTAATGAACATGCCGTACTTCATTACTCCATTTTGTTAACAGATTGATCCACGTCATCGGTATGGACGCAATTTGCACTACTACTACGACCACTGGTTTGGGACCAGCAGCACCTAGCCTTTCTTCTACTGGTAAGTATGCGTGTGATATGCTTGAGGAAAATCTTTTTCCATGATACATTTTTAGTAACATTAGCTTATTCTTATATTAACTTTATTCTTTCGTCACCCGAACTGAAGGTTGGATGTTGGTGATGGTAAGGACATAGATCTGAAGCAGTGCCCGAGGGATCTTCTACGACGGGAGTGCATCATATATCTTGGACCAGTAAGGACACTGGACGCATTACCTCAATGATCATGTTAAATTTCCTACACAAACATAATTGCAAGCTAAAGTAGGCCTGCCTTGGGTAAGAATTAGATTCATTTTCGATTGCAGAAAGAGCGGGAGGCGTTTGAAGTGATTGTGGAGAATGGGAAACTTGTGCACAGCAAACTGGGATGCTTGTTAGTACAGATGAAGGGTCAAAGTGGATTTTTCTTTTCAGCCCATCAAGAAGTTTATACGTGGGGAAGAAAAAGAAGGGTATTTTTAAGCACTCAAGTTTCCTATCCGGAGGGGCTGTAACAGCAGCTGGAAGACTAGTTGCCCACAACGGGGTTCTTGAAGTATGCATTATGTTTTACTCAAACACTGGTTTTAATTCCTTTTTCAGTTCATTTTTTTGAGCTATGTCTCGACATCGTTTTGATTATACAGGCTATATGGCCACACACTACTTGCTATCGCCCGTCTGAAGATAGTAAAGAATTCCTTAGCTTCTTGAGGGACACCAAGTAGACCTAACCAATGTCAAATCATCAGACCTCATTAGCTACGGGGATCAGGCGCACCAATTATACAACCGAACCATTATAGAATCACCAAAGCTCACACTAGACAGCCATGTAAGTTGTCTACCAGTCCCTTCACCACGAACAAGCCCAAAGATCTGGCCTTTTTCGTGCATCAAGTTTATATTATACTTGATGTATTTCTATTCTCTTTTGTAGGTTATATCAGGAGAGTGGACCTTTTTAATCACCGGCCTCTGCCTAGAGATTTTGTCGATTTCTTTTGATCAAGCTGCCTCCCCAAGTAAGCCCCAATATGCACTATTTGGTATGATATTGGCTGTTGCAGCTCTACTCATTTGCATCTGGGAGCTCGTTTACAAGGGTAAAAAGGAAGGAGTTGTATTGCGGCGGTGGGGAAAGTACTTGTGGTGGTTTTATTATCCGCATTCCACCCAGCTTTTTGAAACTCTTCCAGATTTTTATGGATTAATTGGTAGCACTTTGCAGTGTTTTTGCTCGACGATTCAATATGTTTGGTTCTCTCATCATGCTGACAATCCCATCAAAGTTTCCCTTTGGCCTGCAATATTTCTTGTATGCTGGGTGCCAAAAGGTTAGCTGAGAATCAAAATGAGAGCAATGGACGCAGAGATTAGACAAGGACTAATTGTGATTGAGCGAGCAGATTAAAAAGGTTCCTGATGGTTGAACCTATGACTCTACGAGTAAACATGGGCATTCAAGTTATAACGCCAATTCGTCTCAGTTATGTGATGGCTTGTACGTTGATTCTTATGCATGCTACTTTTAGTTTGTAGTATAATTAGTTTTGCTTCAAATTTACGGCAAAATGATGATAGCGGTCTGTAATTATACAAACTTATGTTGCAGCTTTTACCTTATACATAGATTTGACGTGATTAATCTTTGCTGATAATTTAATCTGCAAAACATTCCGGGATCTCGAAACTTTCTTTGATTGTAACATTTAGATTTTCTGGTTAAACCTTGTTGTTGTACTGTTAGGTACAGTAGCACACTGGAAGGACAGATTTATTCCACCGGAGTTATAACGGGCTTGTTTTTTGTCAATTCTGGACTGAGAGTGTGTGCGCGTGTGTATTCAATCAAATTTCTACTTGTCCAATCAAAGAATGCTGACCAAAACAATGACTCTTTTGCATCATTGGGATTGATGTTTTAGAAGGCAAAGGCGTAAAAGAGGTGTTTCATGAATAGCCCCGTCTAGACGAAAGCCTTGAGACGTGAGGTGCCTCACAGAACTTATGATTTTTAGTATATATTGTATATAATTACTTTTTCTTGTTGACCAATCACATTTTTAAGTAAAAAATAATATAAGGTTACAAGATGTTTTTATAAAGGGAAAATTTTTTAAATGTCATATGAACTTGTATACATTTTCAATTTGTCATATAAACTAAAATTTTAAGTAATTTGTCATATCAACTTTCCCAAATCATTAATTTGTCATCTCACCCTAACTCTGTTATGTTTTTCATCCAGTATAAGTCATGTGCAGGGTTATTTCAGTCATTTTAGCATTTTTCACAAGTTTTTTTTTGCTTTTCCTTAGTACAAACACTTAAATTTTGTTTTAGTGGGTATTCACAAAGATCGGTGTGAACAAAATCTCTGAGAACAAGTATAGCATAGTAGCAGCCTCTTTTGTGGCTTTAGAAAACCTAGAGTTTTTTGTGGAATACAACTGAATAAAAGGGAAGTAAAGTGTTAGAATGACCCAAACACCCTAAACACAAGTCATGTGTAAGACACATGTCGCACTAGGGGTGGGTAAATGGGTCCTGGTGTGATACCTCATCCTTAATTTAGCTTTTTTGTAGTATTATATGGTGTGATTTTACCAAAATGCCCTTGTGGCAAGAATGTTAACTTTTGTTGACCACTTCGTCAAAATGTGCATGACTAATTTTCTTAGTTTATTCTTATCGTACTCATCGACATGAACGCATGGGCGCGAACGGATTTGAATTTGGAGTTATCACGAAGATTTTATGTTACAAAACGTCGAACGTTTTTCGAATATTTCGTGTTTCGTCTTTAGTGACCTTAATATGTGAGCCAGTGGGACCCACTTTGGATCTTTGTCCCCTTTTCCTTCCCCCTACCCATGAGTCCCCCTTCCTTCTATTATTTCTGAAAATATCTCCCCCTCTCTCTCTAAGCTCTCTTTCATTTCTCTTCTCTCTCTCTCTCTCTCTCTAACCTTCTCTCTCCGGGAAGGCAACACACAAACAACAACAACACTCCAACCACCGTCCAAACCAAGAGCACCACGAGCTTCGTCTCATCCTCACGAGCCCAGAACACCCAAACTCACCTCGAACTTCCTTCCGGATCGTTAGGATCCAAATTCAAGTCGGGCCGCAACCTTTCAGGCCAATTTTCGGGCAAACTATGGAGAGTTAGCCATCAAGAAAGATACCATTCTCTTCATCTCGTTGAAAAGTATGATTTTCGTTTTTGAATCACTCAATTTCGTTGAGTATTGACAAAGTTATGAACGTTTAAAGTTTACCTAGAAATCCGACGAGTTCCCCAGTTTTTCTGCTAATCAGTCACTTTTCAAGCCATTTTCCGGCCATCTCTAGAAACCATTGAGCTTCCAAATGGGTACAATCTTATTCTCCATTTTCTAGCTTCGTTTTGATATATTATGGGTTGAATTTGGTTAGGAAACAAAGAAGTTACGAAACTTTGAAAATTGCCCAAATTTTCGACCAAAAACCTCGTTTCCGGCGATCAGGTTGACCAGTCAACGTTGACTTTTTCAAGTTTCGCCGAGGACCTCTCCTAGACTAATTATGACGACCTGATTCCAAATCCGCGCTTCGTTTTCCCAAATTTAATCATTTTAGTAGAGTTTTATTAAATGGTCCCTTTATGTGCTTAGGTGCGTTTGTTAGTGGCATTTCCGTCCTACCTAGTTCAAACAGCTATTTGGCAACAGAGTATCTGTGAGTGGACCCTTTCCAAAATGCTTGTTTTAACTACTAGAAATGCATACATGAAAAACATGATTTTATGACTACGTTTTATGAAAGTTTATGAGTTATCAGATTTACACTTTATGAAATATCATGCTTTATCAAATTTACGCTTATTAAGATATTTATGAATATGATTTATGATATGATGTTTGAGCTATTGGGCTCCGATGAGATATATTTTGAAATGATTATGTTCACAATTTTATGTGCTTACTTAGTGGATATTCATACATATGTGCCTTCGGGCGGAAGATATTTATATATGCCTTCGGGCGGCGATGTAGGGCCTCCAGGCAAATGATATTTATATATGCCTTCGTACGAGCAATGTAGGGCCTACGGGCGGAAGATTTATATATGCCTTCAGGTGGGCGATGTAGGGCATTCGGGGCAATTGTGATACCACTACTAAGCACACTTCATATGATATAAGTTTTATGATAGGTTTTATGGCATGCTAGGGTTTTCGGAAAAACCTATTACTACTTATGCGATATGAGTTTTCTAAACTGAGGGTTAGTATGTTGAAGAATAACTGTTTTAGCATTACGTATATATAAACTTAGTCCACTCATGTTTTGTTTTGCTCCCCCTCAAGACCTAGGAACGAGGCATACAACCCAAGCTACGAGGCATTCACATGTTAGTGAATTTGTGTCATCCTCTTTGCGTAGGACATCTCTTGTAATAACACCTTCTAAGATTCCTTCCGTTTGTACTTCGAATTAGTAGTATGCTCTAAACAGGTCATGTATTATCATTTTTAAATTGTTGGCAGTTGAATATTCTCCTTTGGTCCAGTGATCTGTACCTTATTACTATTATTTTTTGTTAAGGTTTGTATTTGCATATTATATCGTGTGGTTACGTGCGAAAATTATATGCATGTTTTATATGTTCTCTGTATATGCATTCATTAAATAGCTTGCGTCACCCTCGGGTGTCGGCCAGCACGTGGCCATCTCGTTGTCATTCGGACATAGGGATCGAGGCACGTCACCTGGACTCGCGGGTCGGGGTGGATTTATGCAGTTCGAGCTGGGTACGAGGCGAGTCCAAAAAATCAAAACATAAAATGGGTCGAGGCGGGACGAGTCCATGTAATTACCGGGGCAAGGCGGATAATAGATTTTGAGGAAACGGGCCCCCGGCCCGGACCATTTCCTAAGTCCTGACTTGTTTCTTCTAATTCCATCTTGAACAATGCACAACTCTTGCACATCGAAAAGTGTAGCTGAACTTGTAAAGTTAAAATATTAATATTATATGAAATCACCAAGACAGATGCTTGGTGTATAAGAAGCGACATCTGCTATTTTTCGTTGGAAAGTGAGAGAGTTAATGTCTTTTCACATCTGCTAGCTTGAGTTGGGAAGAGAGAAAGTTAATCTCTCCAAAAGAACCATTGGTTGAAGAAAAGTGGTTAATAACTTGATACTATCTTCAACCATGTGGTTGAAGAAGAGACTGGGTCATTGGCACCTGTGGCAGAGAGGCTCCGGAAGTGGCGAGCCACCAGATATTGGAGTCGTGGACCTTGGTATCGCAATTCCAGCACGATATCACTTAGTCTGATTTGCAGAAGATCCTAGTGGAAAGTCGGCAGAGCTCACAGATCTTCATCTCTCTCTTGATTGCAAAGGATGGAGAGTTAGCCTTCAGACGTTGTGGAAGACGACCTCAACGAGGGTCATCTCATGGCTCCCACATGTGCTTGACAAAACAAAAAATGTACTTGGACCCGTGGAACAGGCTCGAATCGGCCCGTTGGAAACAGGCCGGGTTAGGTTTGGTTTCGAATTTAGAAATCTCTGAACTCAACTCGGCCCACCCGTTTCATTTTGAACTGGTTCCAGTTTGATTCCTTCAAATTTGGGCTCGGTCCAGCCCGTGCCCACCCCTATGTCGTACATGATTTGTATTGGATAGAAAACTTAACAGAGTTAAGGTAAGATAACAAATTAATGACTTCAGAAATTTGGTATGACAAATTGCTTAAAATTTTAGTTTATATGACAAATTAAAAATTGTGTACAAGTTCATATGACATTTCAAAATTTTCCCTTTTATAAAAAAGAAATGTTATTAACATCTAAAAAAATCTCATTCTGCACTCTTATTACAAAGATGTTTTATTTTTAGTCTCTTGAAATCTATAAAATAATATTTTTGAGGAAAATCTAATAAAAAAGAATATGATGGGAGAATATATTGGAGAATAAGCTGAACACTTGGGAAATATGTTGGACAACTAGTGAATAATTGTGTCAGTTTAGAGAGGAAAAAAAAACGAAAAATCCATCAAAAAAATAATAAAGAAAACGAAAAATCAGCAAAAGAAAACACTCCAAAAGATGCAGTCTTCTTCAAGACTTCATCATCTTTTCAAAGTGCTCTGCAACTAAAACTTTCAGATTTTAAGTGAAAAAATTCTAGATTCTGACAACTTTTAAACAAAAAAAAAAAAGCCTAATCAATCGTCTTAGGCACGCCTCAGTTGCCTTGGCGTGCCTCGAACACGTCTAGGCAAGTTTTCACCTACTCCCACTAGACAAAGGCAGTTTAACCTGTCTCGCCTTTGAAGTCGCACAGGCACACCTCAAGACGGGTTTTTAAAACACCGATTGGGGTTGTAGATTATATATTCTATAAAAAGGGACTTCAATTATCATGGAAAGTTTGGATGTTGACCTTGCAGTCTCACAACCAATTTCTCAACCAAATTCTAGGGGACATTCTTTCAGTGTCCATACGCATATGCAAGAATGTACAATCTTTATAGTAAAATGAAGTAGGGTTTATTAATTCTTTTGTAAATAGAACAGTTTCTGATTATCAAAAGTTGTTTCGTCATGTCGCGTTTGGCAGAATTAAAGTGTTCTTGGATTCTTTCCACGTGCTGCCCAAAGTCAATCAGTCAAGCTCAAGACGAGTGAACCAAGTTATAAACGCGTAAACAATATAATTATCAATCATGCAATCGACGTAATTTGACTGGTAAATCTTGTCCAATTTCTTCGATCTTTGTCTTCAACTTCCTTGAAGCTAGTGGTCAATGGAGCGGGGATTCTGAAGGTATTTTGGGTTATTGATTTGCATGTAAGATTGATCTTAATCTTGATCGTAATATTAATTACCATTTAGTTACCTTATCTCAATCTCTAATTCTCTTGTAGCTATGCGGTCCATTATGCTTGATGGGTTGTAAGTGTTTCTGTGATGCCTTATTTTGACAAGGCAATATTTTAAACTGCTCTAATCTTAAGGGCAGGAGGATTTGAACCTGAATGCAAGGAGACGGGGATTTAGTCTATTGATCAACTGTCCTAATTCACATCTACGTGTTGCCTTGATACCTAGCAAGCATGAACTGAAATGTGTGGTGCTGGACTGATAAGAGCAGGTTCAATCATTATTGAGTCACAGGCCAAAATGCTTCAATGATTGCAAAAGTTATGGATTGAGATACTGAAGACACAACCTTTTTGGTTGAATGGGCATCACAGAAACAGTTATGGCGAATTCCATGAGCTTTGAAAGAAGAGAAGGAAGAGACCATTCAGAAACTAATAGCAGCTCCAATGGCTCTGATAAAGTTTACATAGAAAGGTCAACAAACTTCAAAAATTGGGTGTCCACAGAACCGAAAATTGAAGCATCTGATTCAATTTTTGAGAGTCCTGATTTAACCTCTTCGATCGGTAGAAATGGAGAAGTAGTGCAGATAAACAAGCCTACAATTTTGTTTCTTGAGCGCAATGCGGCGGCTACTAAGATTCAGAAAGTTTACAGGACGTACAGGACTAGACGTACCAATGCTGCGGCAACTAGGATTCAGAAGGTTTATAAGAGTTACAGGACTAGACGAAACTTCGCAGATTGCGCTGTTGTAGTTGAGGAACTATGGTTTGTAACTTTGTACCTTAAAATACTATGTTAGATTTTTGTTACACTTTTGTTCTTTGCTGTTTGATTGATCTTTGTGTTTTTATGATTATTCAAGGGTTGTACTTGTAGGTTGAAGGCCATGGACCTCGGAGCACGGAAACGAAGCTTAGAGGCCTTGGACATTGAGAAACACGAAACTATTGAGTCACTGCGGGCACGAACTAGGGCAAGGGCTTCTGGCCAGGTAATTTGGTGATAAGATTCAGAGTACTGAGAAGCATTTTATATATGCAAAACTTCAAATTTACATTAACTTTTGTGTGTAGGCTGACAAACTAGAGCTGCTGCACTGGCTTGAATCTGTGAGTCTATTTTCCTCCAATTCAATTCCGTTTAGTTCTCTGATTCGCACTTTCGTTGTTTTTATCCAAGAATCATTTTACTAGAAATGCAGACTACAAAATCGAAAGCTGTAATACAATGCAAACAAAGAAATATTACATAAGCAATTCATGCATTTTAAGTTGTTACTCGGTAGACATTCGTTGGACGATTCCCATATTGCAAACTGGATGATGTTACTTTGGAAAACTGAAATCAATGAACTTACCATGCTTCATCGCTTGATCTTTTCCCAGATTGATCCACGCCATCGGTATGGGCACAATTTAGAGTTCTACTACGGTGTCTGGTGTGATTGCGACAGCAAGCAACCTTTCTTCTACTGGTAAGTATGGCCGAGAAAAATCTTCTTCCAGGATACTGTTATTTCTCGAACATTAGCGCTCACTTTGTTGCCCTCCCTGGAACTGAAGGTTGGATATTGGTGATGGTAAAAACATAAATCTCAGTAAGTGTCCGAGGACCGATCTACAACGTCAGTGCATCAGCAATCTTGGACAACGTCAGCACAGCAGATATCTTGTACCAGTAAGGCCTTTTTCTAGTGCATTGAGTTTATGTTTTTGTGTATATTTCTTGTTAGATATCTTTAGAATTTAATCAACACGATACTAATTTGTTTTGCAGACTATTTCAGCAGAGTGGATATTTCTAGTCACTGGCCTCTGCCTAGAGATTTTGTCGATTGCTTTTGATCAGGCCGCCTCCCCAAGTAAGCCTCGATATGCACTATTTGGTATGACATTGGCTATTGCAGTTCTACTCATTTGCATATGGGAGCTCATTTACAAGGGTAAAAAGGAAGGAGTTGTGTTGCGGCGGTGGGGAAAGCTGTGGTGGTTTTATTATCCACGTTCCGCCCAGACTTTTGGAACTCTTCCGGACTTTTATGGATTGATTGGTAGCACTTCGCAGTGTATTTGCTCGACGGTTCAATATGTTTGCTTCTCTCATCATGCTGACAATCCCATCAAAGTATCCCTTTGGCCTGCCATCTTTCTTGTATGCTTGGGTGCAAAAAAATTAGTCGAGAAACGAAATGAGACCCATGGACACAAGGATTAGATGACAAAGTCTTATTGCAATCAAGTAGACTAAGCAAGGACGACATTGATCAAATCAGAAGTATATATATATCAAATTCATCACTTGTGTAACATGTTGTGTTATTGAGCAAATAAGGATACGTAACCTCAAGAATATCCAGACAGAAACAAGAATTAATAAGAAATTTGTATTTCTGTATCATTCTTTAACCTCCAAATGCACATGGCTTCTTTGTTTTAGTGAAGGCTTTTGACTATCCACAGTGAAAGACTTGCCCCATTGGCCGTTCTACAGTCTCTTGTTGATGGAGGTATTCGTAAATCATCGGTTTGAGGAAGAAAGATACGTTGATCTTCAGAGCAAGAGCTGATGCTCTGAGAGAGAGAGAGAGTTGAGATAGATGCTGAGTCTGACTGTTGTAGACATGGAGCTGAGGGCCAATCAGAGAAGCTGGTCGAGGCAAGTGTTGAGACACAGCAGACATTACTGGTGGATAATTTACAGGAAAGCATTCCAAGTCTTGAAAGGCATTCCTCCTCACTGGTTGAAGAAGAAATTTCCCCGTATTCGGAAAGGGATATGGTAAATTTTTACATTATATACTCGAGATAGTAATTGTAACTACCAACGGAAGACAATTTCAAATAATTCACTAGCTTCTTGCAGGATCACCAAGAAGACCTAACCAATGTCAAGGTAATTAACTCAAGTTTACACTCAACCCCGTTACACATATCCAATTTTAGCATGCGTAAAAAATTAAATTAAAATCGACACTTGTACGAAATAAAGTTGCAGCTCAACTGGTGAAAGAGAGTTTAATCCTACCACCAAACTCTTGTAAGTGGACAAGCGGGATTGGGCCACGTATTGAGAGTGTGAGGGACTACCCATCAGAGCTACAATCGCGACCCTAGAACAAGCTCCAGACAAGTGTTGCACCAAGTCAAATCCCTTCACAAAGTCCAGGCTCAAACTGTCGGCTCGCACCTAGACTGCCCCAACTACTTTTTCCATCCTCGTGAAAACAGGGGAAAATCTGCACACTTTTCTTAAAGCTTGTATGTCACTTTTCTTTAAAATTAATGTGTTTTAAGTTGAAATTCTCATTTTTTTTTTAACATAAATTAGTAGATAAAATTATTTATAATTAAATAAAGTAGAAATTCTTTTGAGGGAAAAATATGTAGGAGCACCGTATGGACTAAATACTTTAATATTATATGTGCATCTCGTACTTTTAATTTGATTACGAGCCTTCCTAATGTTTTTTAAAAATGATCCATTTATTCTCTAATGTCAAATATGTGAGAGTTCGTTTTGTCCTAACATAGAATGTGATTAATTTGACAGGTTGTAAAGCTTTAAAAATTTGAGACGACTCTAAACCAAATTGAGGTTCGAGCCACAAATTGACATAAAGTCATACAGTAAGGGCAGAAAGTCATACACTACGGGAGAGTTATCCGCTTGCTGTGGCATATGCCAATCACTTCATGGGGCTAAAGGCCTAGGCCTTTATACTGTACCGACAGCTATTCACGACTCTGGCAAGCTCTCCTCTTGCACTGCAGGATCACAATGGACTCAGGGCGTTGCTCCCCGTATACCGTTGTACTAAACATTTTCGTCTAGTGTAGCCTAGATTCCGTCTAGTGTTGCTTAGGCTGCGTCTATGCATTAAGCGACTAGTCACTGATCGGATTAATTCTTAGATGTTTAAAAATTTTTAAAAAAGAACCATCTAGGTGCTCGTTTAGCCCATCCAAATCCCGTTTAGGCATCCACATAGGTTGCGACTCTCACTTAGACAGAAAATAAATAACCTTCATTTTTTTCATTTTATTTATTTTAATAAATTGTAAGATAATTATTAAATATTTAGATGAACACATCTTATAGCCTTGTTCCTTATGTTTTCATTATATTCTAATACTTTATAATCTATATGTCATTCTATTTTACAGTTTATGTATCACAATAAAATTATGTATTCTTTAAGTATAAGTGACTTATTTATATGGCATATAATAGATTTACTTAAATATACCTAGGCCCTGCCTAAGCCTCGATTAGCTACCTAGACGCTAGACCCCAACCCGCCGTCTGACTAGAGCCTATCGCCTTTTAGAACCTTACCACATACTTCTTTTTATCTCTCACACATCCTTCTTAATTTTTAATTGTCAGATTAACAAAATTGAAGAAGATTAAATAACATAAATTAACTAGTGTGGTAAAAGAAAAAATGAGTTTGTGGATAGAACTGCTTCGGATTACAAAAATGTCTTCCAATCCAATTCTTTGACATTGAGAATAAATCTTATATTGATGAAAAAATGAATCTTACATGGGCTTATTATTAAGTTAATTTACTTTTTATATTGTCAATTAATTTTATAATGAAACATCAACTTCTTTCATTTCATTTGACACCCCTAAATCTCGTATCCATTCAATGTACAATATCAATGGCATCTCCTTAGCTTATGATTGGTAAAGAGTCTCTCTTATATATCCTGAAAAATTTCTTCTTTGATGATCGAGGTGTCGAATTGTTCGTACTAAAAATAGAATTGTTCATACTATATAAAGGACCAACAACTTTTATAAAGGCGGGTGGTTGGCTTGACTGCAAAGAAACGCCAAAACATTCATATCTACAGGGCATGTAAACAGCAGAGAATGAGCTAAATCCAAGTCCCTTTTCTTTTTCTTTAACGGAAACATGTGTGGTCACAGAAATGACAACCGTGCTCATCCAATTTGCCTTAGTTTTAATTATTTGGTCTCGCTCCAAGACGTTGAGATTGGGATTATGATTTTGCAGTACTACACTGCAAAATTATTGATTTTTAATTCTTCGTCTCTTTGAGTTTTTTGTTGTATCTGAAATTGTTACTGTGTAGTTTTGATCTTTATTGGGAAAAGAGGATTTTCTTCCCTCCTAATTTCTCACATCTTTCATTCCTTCCTATTTGAACGGTTACGATTAAACCACGTCAATATTTTATATTAATTTTTATATAGAGATAATAAAACGAAAAAATATAATGTGAGAGAAGGGAAGGGAAAGAAATAAGAATAGGAGGGAGAATATTAGTCTTGATTGGGAGGTCATGTTCTTTATTTTATTTTGAATCTTCTATTTGCTCCCTTCATGAAAGACATGTCTTTTTTCTCAAAAGAATACTCGAAGACCTGTAAATGGAAGTTGTTTTCTTGACAAAAAGCTAGTAGCCGCAAGGAAATATATACAAATGGTTTAACAATTAAGAAACGTTAGACAGAAAATAATACGTATGAAAACTTTAGTTTAATATCTTTTTGTCAATATTTGTTTACAAAATTTGTAATCGATTCTACTAATGCGTATTTCTCAAGCTAACTAGTAAATGAAATGCATAGAGGCCCTTGTTTTTGTGGATGGACCCAAATATAGTATACGTATGTGTATTACCCATATATAGATAAAGGATTTAATCTAACCATCATGGAAAGTGACACCTCCGTCATTGAAAACACAATAACGAGAAAAGATTTAATCAAAAGCAGCCGCAGATTTCATGACAAACCAAGAATTGTTTTAACTTTTTCAAGAATATTTCTACCACCGTTGTTTATTGGCTTGGCCCGGTTGTCTTTCTTGAGATAGCTAGAAAGGAGGAGTATACTAGTTTTTTTTATATTAAACTAATGCGAGATATTTAAACTCGAGTGTATAGAATAAAGCCTATTTATTTTAACTAATATGATTACGCTGAACATTCTGGGAATTAAAAACCCAAAGGTGAAAATATCCTGATAAAATAGTACAGTCTACTAGTGGAAACATTATCAACCACGTGCAACCCCATCTTTCTATAATATATGTTCTTGTACAATCTTTCTGTTTGAAGCCTCCTTGCAAATACAACCAACTTTGATATTTCAAAACAGTTATGCAGCAAGCGGCTCTGCTTAGTATATATAAGCAGAGAGTAAGAGGAAGTGGGCTAGCTTCTGATTTCTGGACGGCCTTTGGTTTTTGGGTTTGCATGTAAGAAACAGCTTCGTCTTGAGTATCTTCCTGTATTTCATTTTTCGCACTTCCGCTTCCTGCTTCTGTATCTCTCCCCTTGTTTCTGTCTCTTAATTTTCTTTTATTTGCTCATTTCATAAAAGAAACGGAGGGAGAAAATAGAAAGCGAAAATCACTTCCCTTTTCATTATGCTTGATTGGGGTTGCGCTTCCAATTTTGGATATGCATGCTTTCTATTTAAGTGCTTTTTCCAGTTGGGTTTTTGTGCAGGTTCAATAACTTTTGAGTATTAAAATTGATGGTTCTCTCTCTTTCTCTAGTCTTATCAGCGTGGAATGAGATACTAATATTAACCACAAGTTTTTTGGTTCAAATGGGCACCAAACAAGGGGAGCTAGAAGACTTGGGAAAAGGGTTAGAAAGGTCAATAAGCTTCAATTATTGGGAATTTACACAATCAAAACTTGAAGCATCTCATCATTCAAAGGGTAGCAATCATGAGACATTGAAGATAAAGAAACCTACTATTTTGCTTCCTGAACCCGTTACGTTGTCTACTGACTCCACTCCGCTGCCGAGCGAGCTCGATGCCGCGGCAACCAAGGTCCAGAAAGTGTACAAGAGTTACAGGACTAGAAGAAACCTTGCAGATTGTGCTGTTTTGGTTGAGGAACTATGGTTCGCAACTCTACCACTATACCTTAATATACTGTGTTGTATTTTTTCTTTTGTTACACTTTTGTTGCTTGGTGCTCCAATCAATCTTCTTTTTCTTCTTTCATGTGTTTGTTTAATTTTTGAAGGTGGCAGGCTTTGGATTTTGCAGCTCTGAACCGAAGCTCAGTTTCCTTCTACAACATTGAGAAACACGAAAGTGCCGAATCGCGGTGGTCAAGGGCTAGGACAAGGGCTGCCAAGGTACAAATTTTGGTGATATATATGAATCAGATTACTGATGAAATGTGTTTTATGGAGAAATAAAAATTAACAGAAAATGTTTGTAGGTAGGGAAGGGTTTGTGCAAGGACGAAAGGGCTCAGAAACTAGCTCTGCAGCACTGGCTTGAAGCTGTGAGCCTATCTATCTACTTCTCATTCAACTTTGTTCATCAGCACTGTTCCAAGAATCCAAACTTATAATAGTCAGGCTGTTGACTTTTTTACCATCAAAACCAAACCAAACCGCCCAATACGATTTGAATCAACCGGTTATTCATGCAATTCGGCCGGTTTGGTGCCCACCCCTAACTTAAGCAAACATGCGTACATTGCACAGTGTAAATGAGATACATAAGATATTGGGTAGGAAGCAGGTGGCTAGAAGCAGGTGGCTACCGACACACATGACCGGGATCACGGGTCTGTTGTGTGGGACATAATAGTCATTCATTGGAAAATATTTTTTTTTTTTTTTTTTTGGTTACGTTTGAAAAGGGAATCGAACGTTTGACCTAATACTCCAAACTCATTTCCTCTCATTTATCCGATCACACTCAGGCTAACCGTGATGGATTTTTCGTCGAAGAATTGAGAAACTAAAAATCAATGAACTCACCATGCTTCATTCTTTTCTCAGATTGATCCCCGCCATCGGTACGGACACAATCTGCAGTTTTACCACGATGTGTGGTCTAATAGCAAGAGCACCCAACCTTTCTTCTACTGGTAAGTTTGCCTCATCTGAGGAAAACCTTTTTCCCATGACACAGTTTTATATAAGATCACCTTTTACTTTTACCACCATTTAGTCATTTACCACTAACTCTATCCGACTAACCGTTTCTTTTTACCTCCTCCCCTGCGACATGAAGGCTGGATGTTGGTGATGGCAAAGACACCAACCTCAACAAGTGCCCAAGAAGTCCTTTGCAACGGCAGTGCATCCAATATCTTGGGCCTGTAAGGACTTACATTTGCATACTCATATACTGTGATTACTACAAATTAAAGCATTAGTTCTTCTTTGAACACGACGTCTGTTCTTTAAAAAAGAACGGATTGTCAATATCGTGTCGATAATTGACAAATATCTTGTCAATAGCAAAATATATCCATACAATCAGTACACCAACAAAATTCGTCAGCGGCGTTTTTATTTATTTATTTTGTATCGCAGAAAGAAAGGGTGGCATATGAAGTGATCGTGGAGAATGGAAAGCTTGTGCACAGGCAAAGCGGAATGCTTGTTGACACAGTTGAAGGGTCAAAGTGGATTTTTGTTCTCAGCACATCAAGAGCGTTATATGTAGGGCAAAAGAAGAAAGGAACTTTTCAGCACTCAAGCTTTCTTTCTGGAGGGGCCACAACTGCAGCAGGTAGATTAGTCGCTCACAATGGGGTTCTTGAGGTACATATTTATGATCGTTTGATAACTATTTTGTTTAGTTTGATACCTTGTTTGGTATTGTTTTCAACAAAAAAATTAAAACCTCAAAATCAAAACGAAAAGTTAAGTTTTTAAAATTTGGTTTTCAATTTTTATTTTATATTTATAAAACTAAAATAATTATCATTCGACTCTTTAATTCCTTTAAAATATAATGTTCGACACTGAGCTAATATCTGCTTGTCTTTTAACTTGTTCAAGGCTATTTGGCCATACAGTGGTCACTACCTCCCAACTGAGGACAATTTCAAGGAATTCATTATCTTCCTGAAGGAGCACCAAGTGGACTTAACAACCGTCAAGGTAAAAATACCGAATCGACATTCATTCTTTATTATAGAACAAATTGATAAATATGATATTGATAAAGTGTAAGTGTCTTTGTCGCCAACAAAACATAACGATAATGTTGTCGATACGTTCTAAAAAATACTCATGACGTCATGCAGGAAGAATTTCCTATACAAAAATGGCTAATTTGTTCCCTCTTTTCCTTCTTGTGGTATTTTAAAGATGTGTGCAACCGATGATGACAAAGCATCATTCAAAGTTCCTTATGAGGAATCCAGTCCAGAGATTAATGCTGACAATCCTGATGGGCCTAAAATCAACGGCTCCAATGGCTCCATTCCCACAGATCATCAACACGAGAGTGTGGGACCCAACATAGCCAATGCAGAAGGACCAGTATTTGACCTGTCCAGGCGTTTGTCTTGCAAGTGGGCAAGTGGGCTTGGGGCACGTATTGGGTGTGTGAAGGACTATCCAGTGAACCTACAGTTCAAAGCACTTGAACAAGTCAACCTTTCACCAAAAGTCACACTGAGCCGGCGTGGAAGCTGTGCTCCAATCCCTTCACCGAGACCAAGCCCCAAGATCCGGGTCTCTCCTAGACTTGCCTACATGGGACTCCCTATCCCGACGGTATTGGTTCGCGCTAATTCCGCCATGTGAGTTAAGGTGTAATCGGTTGTATACAATCAGTTGCTCAAAAAAATTTCTCGAGTCAAATAACTTCATACTCGCGTATGTACCGATCATATGGCATGAAGTTCGACCTTAAACACGTAACTATCCGTCTCGTCTACAAGTTGAATTTGGCTGAGACTACGGCTTAGGAAAAAAAGTTGGTGAATCAGATGCTACGGTGACATTCGAGACCAATATCGCATTTTGAATTCCTATCCCAATTCCCACATGAACCTAAGTTTGTTATTCTTTCATTGTTTTTTCTTTTATGCATTTTGAATCCCAATATCACTAGGCTTTTTTTTTTCTTTTTCACTAAGGTGGTGTTATGTAGAAGCAGCTGTAACTATACTCACTTGTCTACATTTGTTGTCCTTAAAGAGAGATTTTTTAGTATCCGAAACACGAGCCGATACACGTGTGTCATAATATAAACAAAGAAACACTTAAGAATATATCATGTTTACTTATATTATGACAAATAGATATAGTAAATCGATACAACACTTCATTTTGACATTAGAAATCAATATTGTCACGTGATAACGATGTTTCCTGTCATTATATATTTATGAATATTGTGAAAACAGATTCCTCATCTCTCTTTCTCTGAGTTTTATGCAGAAGACATGATGATTCAATGACAAACTCAGCTACCCGCTTATTTATTTGGACACAGAAGACAAAAAATTAGGTAGATGATCATACTAACTCCATCTCCATGTATTTATTCCAAAACACAAAAATCAGAAATTAATTCCCAAAAAATAAGAAGGAATTGTTTAAAAAATTTAAAACAGAAAAGAAGGAATCCAATGTGGAATTTCTTGTTGAAGAACAAGAAAGAACCTTTTTCCTGAAAGTTGATTAATTTATTCAGAAAATTAGGAAAAGATTTGGAAATGCGAAATCTTGGTAGGAAGGAAGCAGAGACAAAGGTGTCGAACATCGATGTCAACCTCTGACAAAAACATAAATGGTCCGGTCCGGCCCGGTCAGGTTCGGTTGGTATTTGTTTGGTAATCTCGAAATCGAAGTTGAACAGTCAAATGAATATCAAAAAGCACTTTTCTTTAATAGTAATGCTAGGAAAAATTAATTTTATCAACTAAATTACGTGTAAGTTGATAATTGTATTATTATTTAAACGTCAATATGCGTCCATATTAACTATTGGTGACGTATCATTTAGTTTACAAATTTAGCTTCTCTAATATTACTCTTTCTCTAAACTAATGCTTCTTTCTTTCCCGAATGCTCTTCACTGCACTTGCCGAGTTTCATAAACGGTTGATGGCCATCAATAACAATTGCGATCTGTTTGGTATTGCGTCTGAGCAACGTCTCATGTTTTTGTACAATATTTTATAATGTTGGTATGATAATTGACGTTAAATTATGATATGTCATATAGTTCATAAAAAAAATTAACGTTAGACAGTGGGATGTCAAATAGTTAATAAAGAATTTCACTTTTGAAAGACGCCCCTTAGCATTTCTCAAGGATAAATGAGTTTTTTCATAGCTAAAAAAGCCTTTTTTTTTAATGGTTAATCTAAATACTTCAACATAATCAACATTATACATTTTAATAGAGTTAGTAAACCAAATACCCCTCCCTACATCTTATGATTTCAAGCTTCAAAGCCAAGTCATTTCATATGATGACTTTAGCTTCTGATGCAGCCAAAACGTACTGTGACATGTCATTTTTTTAATTCAAATCATTTTCAAAGACAAGCAATGTGCCCAATCAAATGCCATAAAATCAAACAATCGTTCACGACTATATGTTATTTTGAATTCGAATTATTGGTAACAAATAATTAGGAGTCTGGGATAATATTTCTAAAATCATTTTTTGAAACCACCCCCTCAAACTTGCAAAGAACTCAAATGACGCCAGCAAAGCTCTATTCTCTATTTTTAGTAGTAAATCATTCAAACTTCACTTTGCTCGTCCATTTTTAGTTCTTGGATTAATAAGTTGGTTGGTGAAAACCACAAAACCAAATATAATTCATCAGCACATGGGCCCACTTCCCACGTGGCCCAATCTCATTAGCCACAGGTTGTCCCAACAACACAATTAACCATCTGAGTCGTGCCGTCGTGGCCACCGATCATATTTCCCCAGAGAAAGCAGAGGCCCTAGTGGGGGTGCAACTTCGTAATTTTCTCCCACAACAGGGGTAAAAACTGCACCTGACCCCAGAGAATCGAGCGCATTTTCTTCCCAGTTTGTCCCGTGGTGTTTTGAATTTCAAATACCGAACGGCTCTGTGTGGTTTTTGGAACCAAAAAAATAAAACCCACAAAACAAAACCCTCCCCATTCTCCCACGAAACAAAGCAAATCACCCACGTCCCAAAAGCTTTGAGTTTGATAATTCCACCCGGAAGTTTCATTAATGCACCTGGAAGTTTCATTAATCCACTCGAAAGTTTCATAAATCCACTGCAAACCTCTGTTTTTGCTTGTGTTTCTGCTGAAGCAAAATATTTTGCTCAAATGGGTGCTTCTGGAAAATGGGTCAAAGCGCTGATCGGTATGAAAAAACCCGACAAGAACGACCCGGTAAAGCTTCGATCTTTATCAAAATTTCGAGCTTTTGTTTTTTATTTTTTTGTTCTGAACTTTCTGAACTTTTTTTTATCTGGGTTTGATAGGAGAAGGTGAGTGGGAAGAGCAAGAAGTGGAAACTGTGGAGGAGTTCTTCAGGGGATTTGGGGTCTTCGTGGAAGGGTTTCAAAGGGAATTACGGGACGGGTTCGGAGGGGTCGGATTCGCCGAGAGGGGCCGATGCGTATAATGCCGCGGTGGCGGCGGTGGTTCGAGCTCCGCCGAAGGATTTCAGGGTTGTGAGGCAGGAATGGGCTGCTATCAGAATCCAAACTGCTTTCCGAGGATTCTTGGTAAGAAAAAAATAAATGACTTTTCAATTTTATTTGATGGAATCGTAGGCCATAGATCTTTGTGTCTGGATTTGAACAACCTACTTGTTGATGTCAGAAAGTGCTTTTCTGTTAAAGTTGTAGCTTTTGACTAGTAGAGCTTTTGAAATAAGCAGATAGTTAGTGTTGAAGTTGCTCAATCCTTCTGTCTTTAATCTGTTTGATAACATGCCTAGCTGCCCATTGAGCTTAATTTCAAGGATTTGGCTTCTATTGATGAAAGTTTGAAGCTTTTGTTGTTGTTGTTTTATTCTGGGCAAACTTATGTGCAGGCGAGAAGGGCTTTGAAGGCCTTGAGAGGAATAGTGAGGCTGCAAGCTCTGGTTCGAGGCCGACAAGTGAGGAAGCAGGCTGCAGTGACACTGAGGTGCATGCAAGCTCTCGTTCGAGTTCAGGCTCGTGTGAGAGCTCGTCGTGTGCGAATGTCCATGGAGGGACAAGCTGTGCAGAACATGATCAATGAACGCCGCACCCAGGCTGATCTATTAAAAGAAGCTGAGGTACTTTAAGCTCTTAATGATCTTTGCTTTCATTTGATAAGTGACAGAAGAAAATATTCTTGGTTTGAATCGGCTTTTTCGAACTTATGTTTTTGTTATAATTACTGAAAATAGATAGAAAAAAAAATTGCAGGAGGGGTGGTGTGATAGCAAGGGAACAATAGATGATGTTAAAGCAAAGATTCAAATGAGGCAGGAAGGAGCATTCAAGAGGGAGAGAGCAATTGCTTATGCTCTTGCTCAGAAGGTAATAAAACACAGAACTTGGCTTCATCGGGAGCCTCCTTGTAGTTTGTCTGTTAAATTAAGTACCTTTCTCTTCACATTACTGATATGGGCAAGATTGTGTTTCTTTTTTCTCTTCTCAGCAATGGAAATCAGCCCCAGATTTGAATTCGAATTCTCGTACCAGATCGTCAGCGTACTCTCTCAATAAGAACAATGAATTTGAAAAGAATAGTTGGGGATGGAGTTGGTTAGAGCGTTGGATGTCAGCGAAGCCGTGGGAGACTAGGCTGATGGAAGAGTCACATGACGACTCTTCTGAGATCACACCACCTCCAAAGAGTAGAGCAGACCCTTTCATGGGCAAACAACATTCGAAATCTTCAGAACCATGCTCAGTCAAAGTCAGGAAGAACAATGTCACCACTAGGATTTCTGCAAAGCCTCCTCACATTGGGCAAGCCACTCGCTCGTCTTCAAGCCCCAGTTCAGAATTATGGTATGATGAGAGCTCTGCCTCATCTTCACTGTGCACATCCACAACGCCGGTTTCTGGGAACACCGGATTGGCATCGGACAGAACAGATGACAGCTGCAACTATAAGCCTAGTTACATGAACCTGACTGAGTCAACTAAGGCGAAGCAGAAACCACATAGTTATCTGTCTCAAAGAACTCAAAGGCAATCCATGGACGAGTTTCAATTTCTCAAGAGGTCTGGGGTATTCTCTAATGGGGATTCAAAAAGTAGTGCTGGTTCTGAGCTATCTTCAGCCAACTTCTCTAAGCCGCTTTGCATGCCAACGCGATTGGAAAAGAACTCTGTGAAACTGAGGTGAAAGGGGCGCCTTGTTCATACAATCAGGTGAATTAAGTTCATTTTGATTTAGAAGATCAACAGCTAGTTGCTCCCTGCTATTTAGAATGTGTAATTTAAGTGTGTGCGAGGAATAGAAGAGTTCAGTCTTCATTTGTAACATAGTTAATTTATGAACATGTGGAGTCGAATATTTGCTTATTTTGAATGAGATGGGTCATTGAACTCATTGCCAGCTTTCTTGCAATGCATTGATCACTAGCAAATTTAGCTTCAACTTGATGATTTATTTCACAAAATCTACAGCGAAGACGTCTAATACATTTTCATATAAGTTAAAAGTTACTAATCTTCAGTTGCCTTCTTAAGCAAATGATGAGTAAGGTCTGATCAGGCACGTGGAAGGACATCTTGCATCATTTCCGCTTTATGACCTGAAGCTTGACACCATTCTTGAACTTGAGAACAATGCCAAACTCAAGCTTCAGAGGTGACTCCATATATGGAGAGTGCCGGAACACATACTTCCGGTATAAGTGAATCAGTGCAAGCTTTATTTCTTGTATGGCAAATTTCTGACCGATGCAGGATCGAGGCCCAAGTCCAAACGGTATAAAAGCATAAGGATGCCTTTGTTTCTCTTCTTTGCAGCTTGGATCAAACCTCTCTGGCCTGAACTTTTCTGGCTCTGGGAAGTTCTTTTGATCTTTCGCTAAAACTCCGAGGGCTAACCAAACCCAAGTCCCCTGCTTCTCAAAAACAAAAAGGAACTAATCCCATAAGGTTTATAATATATACAAACCACTTTCAGTCCAGACAAAAAGACATTTCTGCAAAGAGATCCTAGCAGAAGTAGAGCAATACCTTTGGTAAAAGATAACCGCCTATTTCGACTTCTCGAGATGTTTCTCTAGCAACTAATGGGGAAACCATGTAAAACCTCATTGCCTCTTTAATAACCTGCATTCGAAAAAGCAACAGATAAGCCAACTAATGAGGAAGATTCCTCAAATGCAACATTGAAATTTGAGAAGCCTTGCCTGATCAAGATAAGGAAATTTGTGTTGAAGATCACTTGCAGTTGGCATCTGATCAGGCGGTCCAAATCCATCGATCTCTGCCAGCAACTTTTTTTCTACTTCTGGATGTCCAGCAACCAAGTAGACAGCTGAAGACAAAGTGAATGCCGTGGTGGCCGAACCGGCAAGGAGATGCTCATAAGCAAGTGCACTAATGTAATCTGTTGTGAAAACATTCTTCGAAAGCCTCCCTGACTCCCTTGCATTCAGTATAACTGACAAGAAGTCCTTTGAACCTCGTCTGCTGTCTTTCATTCTCTTTTCCACAACTGCACCAAGCCGGCTAGTCAAATGCCTGTTATTATGTTCTATTTTCCCGTCCATAGTGCCAGGAATTCTCTTCAACATCTGCCAAAATGGCCACTGAAGTATGGGGACAAGTAGTCCTAGTATGATCGATAAGGAACCCGAAAAATCCATCTTAACCTGTGTTGTGGAATATATGTGTTGGTTGATAAAGTCTGAGACTTCATCGTCATTATTGTCTTTGTCATCAATCTTTTCGACTGATTCGCCGAAGGATTGTGGTTTAGAAAGGCCAAAGTTGACACCAAATGCAGCTTGTCCTATTACATCTGTGGCCAATCGAAGGGAGATGGCGGAAAATGTAATATCTTCTTCTACTTTCGCCATGGAGCCAAGTTTTTCAGTTGCACATTCAACAAATGACTGCATTGTAGGCACAAGGTTGGCTAAGTGTGAAGGTTGATACACTGATAATATAGTGTTCCGCATCGTCACCCATCTCGCATCCCTGCAGGATGCTCAAATTCCATCAGATATTCTACGTTACTCTAATCAACATAAGGAGAGATTCAAACTTGAGTGCAAGAGAGGTGGACACAATATCCTCATCAATTGACCTAATCTACATCTACGGTAACTTTAAAACGGTAGATATCCTATGCCTCTTTATACCAATATAACATATAAAATATATACCTGGTTAAAAAGAGACCCTTCTGATGAAGAGGGGAAGCTGCAAGGGGAGGTGGAATGCTTCTGTTTTTAATGTCTTTGAATTTCTTTATTCCAACTTCCCTACAAAGCTCTGCATCTGCTACAATTATGAGTGGTTGTCTACCGATATGAAACCTGCCAGGATATGTGCAACCAAAAACTTAAGAGCTGTGTTATGCGCATGTGTGGACGATTTATCTTAGCGTATTTTAAATTAAAGTTACATAACTGAAACGTTTGATTTATCACGAGATCTAATGTTTAACTAACATCCTTCATTCCAACCATACTAAAGGGGAAGCGAAAAAGGAAGTGACAAGAGTAACTTTTGCACGATCTACAGTCCACATCAAAAGAAGTCACAAACAGTTGCTAAGCTTGCCTTTCACACCTAGCATGCAGATAACTCAGAAAACGGTGGATCACTTGACCTAAATGGCACTAATTTGAAGTCTCAGAGTAATCGTTTTTCTTTAACAAAGCGATATCCTAAATTACTTTATTAATGTATGAAGAGTGGAGATTCAAACTTGGGTACAAGAGAATTAATACACTGTCCTGGTTAACTGACCTAACCATGTACGTAGTCCCGCGCTTGTTGTCAAATTTCTTTGAGAAAAATTAGGAGAAAAAAAAGAAGACAAATTACGCATAATCAAATATCCACATGCATAATAGCTACTAACCTGAAAACAGGGCCATACTCTTTAGCAAGAACTGAGAATATATCAGGACCATACTTTGCCATCAAGGGAATGTGTCCTACCAGAGGGATAGTTGGAGGGCCAGGTACCCTTCTTACTCCCCAGTAGGGCCCATATAAATACCCCAAAAGTCCTCCCAGTACTATCAACACCATGAAGATGGTAAACAACAGTTCAGTGCTGCCTATCATTTTCTCTCAGTCTATTGAATCTAATTCTTCGAAGGAGCAGAGCTCAGGATTTAATATATAGACTGGTGGTGGAATATTTTGGGGTGTCCCACTACTCACCGGAAGCAACCTGCTGAGCAGTCATTGGTTGATCCATGTTGCTGTCTAGATGATTGTTTTTTCTGTTGTGCTTTACAAATTATAACATTCCTGAAAATTGGGAATCCAATTGTCGTGTACTCGTGACGAGTGATTTTTAAGTAAACGAGCGACTTTACTAATATTTCTCCTTTCAATGTTGGAAGATATTCCGCATCTCTATTCGCAATACCACCAGCGGCGTTGAGATTCCTCTCTGTAATTCGTCTTCATAGAACCAGCAATATTTGTTTATTCTCTCCACAGACATTGTTGCTGTCATGTCATAAAAAAATTCATGGTGGATGGTGATCTCAAAAGTTCCACTATGTAATCAACGGCAGAAATTCATAAGTTCACCCACAGGGCCACACCCTACTAAACCGAAAACATGACAGGCGTCTCCACTGACATAAGCAACCATCCTTCGTCTATTGTCCACCACCCAAAGTTTGAGATGGAAGAACCGAAAAGGATTGAAGATTCCCACCCAGAATAACGTGGAGAATTGAAACGTCGAAAGTCGTATAATATTAGCATGAAAATTTGGAAGGAAAGAAGTCCGTTTGCGAGCCATTCGGTATTGGGTGGCTGAAGAAATTGAAATTTTTCGGTGGCTGTCCATCGGTATATTGCGAAGGACGACAGCGGTGAGCTGCCGAACACAATTTTCAGATTATTATTATTATTATTATTATTTATTTAATTTTTTTTTTATTGAGTGAAAGCCAGCTCTACGATCTAAGCTTGACACCATTTTTTGTAATTTAAGAACAATGCCATAATCAAGAAATAGAGGTTCTCCATGTTAATTAGTGAGAGTTTTCTTACTTGTAAGGAATATTATTTCCACCAATTAATGCATCCATGGCCCCAATTCCAAACAATATAAAAGCACTTAATTTTTTTTTCATGGTATTAGAGTAAGTTGGTCATCTGGTTCGGTGTATGAATGTTTGGCAGATGACAAAGTTGATGTCTTAATTTTTTTTAAAAGATCCGCCATAAAATATGGTACAAAACTCTTGTTTTACGTGATATAATTTAAGTGAAATAGTAATATCACATTACTGTTTCAGATATACTAAAAATTCAAAAATTTATGAGTGCAGAAATTATTGTCCATAACTCATTTGTCTTGAAATCCTTACACCAGCAATGATCAGATTCTTCTATCTCAATATTGTCTTCAATTTATTTATTTTTTATTTTTTAATTTAAGAAGAAGGGAAATGATTTGAAACTATGTATAATTTAGGAGAATGAAAATTTCAAATCCGGCATTAATAAAATTCAACATTTTATCCACTAAGATATTTGATACTTAAATTATTTTCAATGCAAACAAATACATCCCTCAAAATTTATATACATTCCAAGTTATCTTCAGGAAGGCAAATCATGCTGCTGGTTTTCTTGCCACAGGGGGACAAGTGTGAGATTTGGAATTGCTATTATTTGTTATGTCTTTTGTTATTTTTTTATTTTTATGTTTTAGAAAATTTCGACGGTGCGAGAGAAATTTTATTGATATCGAAAAAATGGTACTCTTAGTTAGAACATAAACCTAACCTCTCATAATACAAGAAAAAAAGATAAAAAAAATACAAGAAAAATGATAATATATATATGTGTGTGAAAAAAAGGGGGGACATAAACCTTACCCTTCTAGAAAGAAACAAAAAATGTACAAGAAAAAGAGGGGTAGGAGGGACATGAAAACCTAATCCCTCTAAAACCGAAACCAACTACAATTTGTTAATTATTCTTTGTTCTGGACTCTGCCTTCATACAAAAGAAATATCGATCTAATTGTCACCGTCAACTAAACCTTGGGAAAATTTCCTACAAAAATAAAAAGAGGACGGACGGTTATATAACAACTCAAATGGGGATTTGTTGGATAACAAAGGAGATGGTAATCGGTTAATGAGATAGACAACAATGAAGACACAATCGCCAAATAATGAAAGGGGTACCTGAGATTGGAAACGTATGCTACATGCAACAGTGAGAATGTGACGATGCTTACGTTCGACAACTCCATTTTGTTGTGGAGTGTAGACACTTGTGTGTTGATATTCAATGCCTTTGCTTTGGAAAAAATCTTTCATGGATAAAAATTTAGACCCATTATCAACCCTTATTGTTTTGATTTTCGCATGAAATTGAGTTATCAACAAAAGTAACAAACGATTTTAAAAGGTATTGAGTTTCGAATTTTATGTTGCATCAAAAAAACGAGACACTGAATGTGTAGGAACTTTATGAGGATCCCAAATATCACAGTGTAACAAATCAAATGGTGCATGAGTTGATATAGAACTTAAAGGAAATGGAAGTTTGGTTGGTTTGGCTATGGGACAAATAGTACAATTATTATCAAAAGAAACATTATTTGAAGACAACGGGGGAAGTACTAATTTGAGACGAGTTGATAAAGGATGTCCAAGTCGCATATGCCATAAATTTGAGGGATGGGAAACTTGACAGGAGAGATGTGTTCGTTGCAACGGCGACATGTAATAAAGACCACCACGTTGTTTACCTGATCCAATTATTTTCCCCGTAGCCAAGTCCTGCAAGACACAGAAAGCGGGAAACAAAATGGCACAACAATTTAGACAGTCAGTGACTTGGCTAGCATACATGAGATTTAAGTGAAGAGGGAACTCATAGAACGTTGTCTAATGTAATATCTGAATTGAATGGT
This sequence comes from Pyrus communis, assembly GCF_963583255.1. Lineage (NCBI taxonomy): Eukaryota > Viridiplantae > Streptophyta > Magnoliopsida > Rosales > Rosaceae > Pyrus > Pyrus communis. The sequence goes on from NC_084803.1 coordinate 3,383,329, forward strand.
ATGATGTTAATGGAAGTAATTGTAGCCAAAGAGCTTGTGGGTAATTTAACGGTGAAAATTTGTTAAGATTTGGTTTCGGTGAAAAGTGAAGAATCTAAAGTGATGTAATTGGTAGCCCCACTGTCCAAAATCCAAGGTTGAGTAAATACATATTTAACGGAGGCAACAGTAAATGAAGACAAACCTACTGCATTTGCATAAACATTGTTATTACCAAGAGGAGGATTCTCTCCCCTCCTGATCTCTCTCTCATTTCATTCCTTCCTATTTGAACGGTCACGGTTAAGCCACATTAACATTTTATATTAATTTTTTTATAGAGATAATGAGATAAAAAATAATGTATGAGACGAAAAGAGGGAAAGGGATATAGATAGGAGGAAAGATAATCCTACTTCTATTACCAGAGGTGTGATTTAAATTCATTATGGACACAAAGTGGGTCAATCGTTGAAGCTGCTCTGCTGAGAGTCCGTGCAATGTGTTCGGTGAAGGCTGGGACCCGTGCTGGTGTGATTTGTTACTATGGTTGCTGCCTTGCTTTCCCCTTTTATTAGGAACCATTGTTCCATTTTTAAATTTGCATCTGTCTTCAGTGTGGCCCCTTTTATCACATAATTTGTAGTGATATTTTCGAGTCCTACAGTTGTCAACTGTATCTCCGTCGTTATCACAAAATTCACAATGGAGATTCTTGGAATTGTAGGAGAAATGGTTTGGTCGACTTTGAACAGCAGCAGTGATTGAAAATTTTTCCGTCGATGACATTTATTGTTGTGTGAGATATGCGATGGACTTCTGGAGTTGATAAATGGTTGGTGTTTCAAGTACTGTGTCTGACATGATGTTTGAGAATACAATCAAAGTTGAAAAAGTAGGCAGTCGGGCACCAAAAGAGATTTTTCAATATGATTGACATATGATGTGATATGTTACGTGTCATTATACAAATAGTAAAATATATGTGTTAAAAAGTTAATACCTTAAAAAATAAAAAAATAAATTCTCACCACTTACATTAAAACACGTGGTGTACCATCCGTATTCCCGTCACAATAAAAAATTTATCGGGCACCAAGACCTTATGTTCTGGGAACCAGGATCCTCGTCGGATCCATTCCCTAGGGATCTTGGGAATAAGCAATCGTGTCCGTTTATCGTATATCGTGCGGTCAGTTTTCGTTGAGTACTATTTATATTTGAATTTTAAATTTTAAATTTTAAATGATTTATGATCGCACGATATACGATAATCGAACACGATTGCGTGATCTCTAATATCCCTAAGAAATAGATCCGGCGAGGATCCTCATGCTCTGGATACCATGTTAAAATAGTTGAATATTCAAATGGCTAGATTGGAAGGCCATGACAAGTGACAAGATTGAATGCTTTTCGTGTATTAGCATTGACAAACTATACAGTGCAATACATACAAGCCTAGGTCAACTAATTAACCCTACAACAATGGCTAGAAGATAGTACCCCACATTTAGTGGGATTTGACTTAAACCATATTCGGTAAATATATTACAAAATATATTACTATGATATTTCTTAATAAATTAACATGTTACCAACTTTGTTGTTAACATGCTGCAAAGCTATTGTTTATATTTTAATACGAGTTAAAATTTAGTCTTGAGAGGATCAGATGCCCTCAAAAACTCCGTTACAGTGGAGATGTTCACATTAATTATTTTCATAAAATACCTAAAAAAATTCACCTCAGAAATTTATGATCGATTTCAAGAACATTACAGGACTGAAGATTTCACATAATCCTTTCATGCAACCAATCTCCAGTTGATTCAATCAGCGCATGATCATCATGTCCTCCTTATGACTCTAAGCTTGACACCATTCTTGAAGTTGAGAACAATGCCGTACTCAAGCTCAAGAGGTTTCTCCATGTCGGGAGAGTGCCGGAACACATATTTCCGGTATAAGTGAATCAGCGAGAGCTTTAGTTCTTGTAGGGCAAATTTCTGACCAATGCAGGATCGAGGTCCGATTCCAAATGGTATAAAAGCGTAAGGATGCCTTTGTTTCAATTCTTGGCAATTTGGATCAAACCTCTCTGGCCTGAACTTGTCTGGCTCCGGGAAGTTCTTTGGATCTTTTGCTAAAACCCCGAGTGCTAACCACACCCAAGTCCCCTGCCAATCAAAAAATAAATCCCGTGAGTATACAAACCGTAAATTTCGAGTTTGCACACGAAAAGTCAGGACTCGTTTGGAGCCTAAGATTGTATTGCATTGGATAGCTTATAAATTTAAGGTATGTTGAAGTAAGAAGGGAAGATGACCTTTGGTAGAAGATAACCACCTATTTCGACGTCTCGAGATGTTTCTCTCGCAACTAATGGGGAAACCATGTAAAACCTCATTGCCTCCTTAATCACCTGCATTTGAAAAACCGACAGATAAACCAAAATCCATTGGCAAATTGGTCTTCCCAAAAGAGGATGATTGATTAACAAGTAAACAAGAGCAGATAAATAGAAGCATTTGGTTAGGCCTTTGAAATTTCAAAGTTTTTACACATGTCAACATTGAAAATTCAGAAGACTTGCCTGATCAATGTAAGGAAACTTGTGTTGAAGATCATGAGCAGTTGGCATCTGATCAGACGGTCCAAATCCATCAATCTCTGCCAGCAACTTTTTTTCGACTTCTGGATGTCCAGCAACCAAGTAGACAATTGAAGACAATGTGAATGCTGTGGTGGCTGATCCAGCAAGGAGATGCTCGTAAGTAACTGCACTAATGTAGTCAGGAGTGAAGAAATTCTTCGAAACCGCCTCTGATTCCATTGCCTTCATAATTACCGACAAGAAGTCCTTCGAGCCTCGCTCACGGTCTTTCATTCTCTTCGCCACAATATCGTCAACCCGGCCACTCAACTTCCGGTTAGTACGCTCAACTTTACAGTCCATAGTGCCCGGAATTCTCTTCAAAATCTGCCGAAATGGCTCCTGGAGTATGGGGACTAGTAAACCGAGTATGATAGATAAGGAACCTGAGAAGTCCATCTTAAGCTGCGTTGTGGAATAAATATGTTGGTTGATAAAGTCCGAGACTTCATCGTCGTTGTCTTCTCCGTCAATCTTTTTGATTGATTTGCCGATCGAATGTGTATTAGAAAGGCCAAAGTTGACACCAAATGCAGCTTGCCCTAGTATATCAGTAGCTAATCCGAGGGAAAGGGTAGAAAATGTAATCTCTTCTTCTTTGGAGGAGTGCAGTTTCTCAGTTGCAGATTCAATGAAGGACTGCATGGTAGGCACAAGGCTGGCGAGGTGTGATGGCTGATACACCGACAATATAGTGTTTCGCATTGTCGACCATCTTGCATCCCTGCAGGATGCTCAAATTCCATTAGAGTCAATTAATTTTGGGCATCTTTGATGAGTATTTTGTTTTTGGTAAGTTCAATTTGATGTATTCGATATAATTAATTGAATAAATTTAGGTGCATCCTCCTCCACATTTGCTCATCCCATTTTTCTTCCTTGTATTTCTCCTCTATTCCTTACAAAAAACTAAAAGCAAGATAGTTATCAAACGAGCTATAAAATACTTTTAACTGATAGATTGTGCAATTAGACTTTCACTTAACAACCGGAAAGACTTCCATGCAACCGTTACATGAAAGAGTATCAAATTTGCTATATTCATGATCCAACTCATAAAACGGATGTAGGCAAGTTTTTCTCCAATAATACCTAGTGAAAAAAAGACCCTTTTGATGAAGAGGGGAGGCTGAGATGGGAGCTGGAATGCTTCTGTTCGGAATGTCTTTGAATTTCCTTATTCCAACTTCTCTACAAAGCTCAGCATCTGCTACAATTATCAATGGTTGCCTGCCCATATGAAACCTGTCCAAATTGTAATCCAAAAACCAAATGCCATTACCGAAATGCAGAGTTTGTTATGAGAATAAACTCTATTTAGCACCCTTCAACCATGCTAAAAGAGACTACTGGTTTGGTACTGAGGTGCTTTTATAAAAATTGGGTATAAAAAAAAAGCTGAGCTCAAAAAAATGTTTAGTAAACACTTAAAAATAGCTTATTTTCACAATTTTGGGTGGAAAAAAAAAACTAAAAACGTGAAGCATTAAAAATGAGTTTATTCTCACAGCACAACAGAAACAGTTTTTTTTCAAAGCACATCAAATACCAAATCAGCCCTTAAACTAGCTACGGCCTCAATTTGTCATTTTTTTTGTATACAAAATTATATTTTAAACTACTCTAATCCACGAAAATGGACCGAGGGTATAAATGAACTTGTGTTCAAGGGGCGTGCTTGCTACCCTAACCATATGTCCTAATCCATATATACCGAACCAAGAACCAGCTTGGCATATATATATATGCGAGGTTTGAGTGCCCCACCCCGGCGGTCCCCTAGAAAGCTAGAACTAGAAAACCTAAACATTTGGTCTCGGATAAGAGAGTCGCTTGTACACACAAATATGCTACTGACCTGAAAATAGGGCCGTACTGTTCGGCAAGAACTGAGAATACATCAGGACCATACTTTGCAAGCAAGGGAAGGTGTCCTAGCAAGGGGATAGTTGGTGGGCCAGGTACCCTTCTCACCCCCCAGTAGGGCCCATACAAGTACCCCAAAATTCCTCCCAATATTGCCAACCCCGTGAAGATTGTGGATATCAACCAAACACTGGTAGCAAACAACACTTCCATCCCCACCAATTTTCTGAAGGGTCTCCTCTTCTTCCAAGCTCTTCATCATCAAATATCAGAGCTTTGGATTAGGTTTAATAGATTGGTGAAATAGTGAGGGGGTTGTGGGGTCTTCCTATGAATGATTTCAATCGTGGAATTGTTGGTGCCAATCATCCTCAGCCAATGCTTTTTGTACTTTTTATTTTGAGAGTCTTAACGAAAAGCCACAGTACTGTTCATTTTAACGAAAAACCATATTTTTACACTAAAAAGTCAATCATGTTACTATTCACTTTACCCTTTATTTTTTCCTTATCATTAAAACTCAAAGATTTCAAGCCATTTTCATTAGTTTTTCTTTTTATTTTCTATATTTAGGGTGACGAAAAAAATTACGGTTTTTTTTTTTTTTTGAGCTAACGATATTAACTACACTAAGAAGGAGGGGTGGACTTAGCAATAATGTGGCTTAAATAAGCTTTTGACGAGAATTGAACTTAAAACTTTTCATTTACAAGTAAAAATAAATAGTACTAAACTATAGTATTAAATGGCAATCATACCGTTTTGAAGTTGACAAAAAGCATAAACATTCTTTTTTTCTTTTTTTCTTTTTTATGGTAACATCTCCAATCATGCTATCTCTAGGTCAAGAAGGCGAAGGCCCCAACACTGTTTTTAAAGGCTTGTGTTTTTGGAACCAAACATATAAGATGTTTGTGTGGTTTTTGTTCTAATAGCTGTTTGTGTGGTTTTTGTTCACTATAGTTTTGTTCTGCTGAGTGCTGTTGTTTTGGTTGGCGAATGGGTTTGTTGTTTTTGCTGTCTAGTAGACGTCTTTGTTGAGCAAGTATGAGTAGATATAAAATTCTATGTGTATATTTGTATTGTAAGTTGAAGCATATAGGAGGAGGTATGCTTGATCATGTGATTGTAAACCAGGAGTCTGATCCTCTTCACTTGTAAAAACAAAAGAGTATGGAATTGATTAATACTTAATTAGCTTTTCTGCATAATAAGCACTCTCATGATTTGAGTTTAAAACATTGCATAAACTTTTACATTTTTTTTAATATAATTTGGTCACAAAGTCCGTCCCATTCCAACATTGCTATCATGGGAAGCAATTTCAAGGAGAATTTATTGATAAACAAGAAAAATACAATATGTCAAGAAGGACATGAGGCCAAATCCAGACCATTAAAGAATTCATAACAACAATTCAAAACCTCTTTCAGCAAAACCTATAACAATGAAGCTTAGAAAGGTTGTGAGAATAAGCAGCTGTAGCACAAGGAGAGCATGAATCCCACCAATGGACACCAGGGTGATCAACACCATAATTGGCCAAACAATCAGCAACTTGATTACCTTATCTAAAAATATGAGAAATCTGAACCTGCATGGAGAATAGTAAAACTCTTATGCCAATTGACCAAAAACCTCCAAGGAATAGATGTCAAGGAAGGTGAGGATGAAGAAAGAAGATGAACAACCAGTGAGAAGTCGCATTCAATCCATAAGGAAGGCCAACCTATCCCAAGCTAAAGATACAGCATGAATAACATCACGTAGTTTTTCAGCATACAAAGAAGATATAGCATAAATTTTTACATTACCAAAATCTAAATTGACTGAAAAAATTTTGATTAGGAAGACTAATTATAGTGCAAGGATCCGCTTAACGACTCTAAGCTTGGCACCATGTTTGAAACTGAGAACAAAGAACTTCGAATGGTGCAGAATTCAAACACAGAACTTCGAATGGTGCAAAATTCAAACATAGAACTTCGAATGCTGGTATAAACGTTAGCAACTACATGAGCTATAAACCCCGTGCAACCAGATTCACAGTTTGACCTTCTATTTCTTAATTGGTGTCGGGCAATAAAAGCCTACACATTATGGATGGTGTTCTTAAAACTAAAATATGAAGAGAGAACTCGCCAAAACCCCAGGGTTTTAGCCTCTCTGTAACTCTTTGGTTGAACAAACACATCTGTGAATATAAAGTCATCAACTTATAAATAAGGAGTTATATTTCATAAAAATTACAGTTACAAAATTGAGCTTAAAGAACAAGACACTATTATTACATCTGCATAACTGGTGTTTGTGATAAGTAGATACACAAGCAGCCACTCTCAACAGCTAACTGACTTAACTAACTTAACTGCTAACTGCTATGTACACTGGCTACGTCGATCTGAAGCTACATCAAAAGTACCGAAACCCTTCACAGGTGTCCGACGGCTCCTCCTCCGCCTGCAATGCACGAAAGAAGAAACAGGAAATCAACACCAGTGGATACAAAGACGCACACATTTAGAAAGTACAAGTAGCATTCATTGAACGCAATCATCAAAGGATACAAAGAAACAGCAGCATTTGAGTTGGCCCCTTTGCAACATTCACCACTCCCTTCTGCAAATCACAAATCATTGCATTATTCATCACTTGCAACAAATTAACAAACATACATAGCGACTAGCTAATGAAAAGCAGAGTTCTTGAATCAATATACCAATATATAGATATAGGAATGGAGTTGCAGGGGACCAACTCAGCACACATTGCACTTCATCATCATCAGACACTTTTGTTACCGTCATCACGGCTTGGGCCGGATTAGATAACCCATTTGATCAACAAGGTCTTGCAAGTCCTCACCCCAATCTGCAGGCTCTGCAACCAAATCCTCCACCTCAACGTCGACTTCTGATTCCTCGCCCACCGCAGCAGCTTCCTCCTCCGGGTTGCCACCAATGAGGTCATCACTCCACAGCTCCTCCCATATGGTCTCATCAACAGAATCCAAGTTGCCTCCACCAGTACTTGTGGTTACTAAGCTCGGTTTGGGGTCTTTGAAACCACTGCTTGATTCATTGTCCAATGCAGCAGTTGAGAAAAAGTTCTCAATATCTGGTTCCATAGTTGCCAACTCTCCCTGATCCTGGCTTGCAGAGTAGTCCACAACGTCGATTCTAGGCGCTTCTTGCAGACTCTCCAGACTGGGACTAGCAGCCAGTCTCCGCTTTCTACCAATACCGTGCAGTGCCCTATTCTTGGCATTCTTCTCAGCTAGGTTTTGGAGAAAAGATGGATTATTAAGTGCTTTAGCAAGGAAAGTCATCATCTGCTGCTGTTTTTTCTCCGTGGTCAGCAACCGGCCCTCCATTGCCATGACTTGCTCCCTTGAATTTTGTTGTTGCTGCCTCAACTTCAAAATCTCCGTCATCAAAATGTTTCGGTCTCTTTTCAGTCTTTCAAGCTCGGTTTCCACTCCATACTGCCCCAATTCAACACAAGCTCCTCCTCCGGCTTCTTGTTGAATATTCTGCGAGACATGTCTCCTCCTCTTAATGGTCTTCAGCAAATGCCTCTGCCCTCCTAGAAAACCCTCGTTTGCGAATTCCCATCGGTCCGGATCAACCTTTCTGAAACCCTGCATGCATTCAGTTGATGAGCAAGCCTTGAAATTTCCTGAACAAGGATGTAATCCCCCAACTAAGGATTTAATAAAATGAAACCATGATTCATGACCAACAGAAGAAAGGGAATTGCGTAACAAAGTTAAAAACCTGTAATCGTATATATGATTCTGATTAATTCCTAATTTCCTACACTAAACCCAAAAGAATTACAGTACTAAGCAAGCAAAAACAAAAGAAAAATTCCATAAACAAAAAGAACCCGTCTGCAATTTCAGCATAACATGAAGAACGATCCAAGAAAACTCATGCTTTTTTTCGGTACTTACATATGTATTGAGCTGACGAATGAAGCTGGAGAAGTTACTGTGCTTGAAGTATCGAGGAAGAAGAGTGGCGGAGAACTTGTGATAGTCCCACACAACGAAGCTGTTGCGAGCTTTGCTCCAGGAAACAATGGCGTCCGTGGAAGGATCCTCCACCATTTCGAACGTCTTCGTGAGAAACGGCGGCGGACCCACCTCGTGCAGCCCCTCTATTGGCTGCGGCGAGAAGCTTGAGGACGACGAAGACGATGAGCCGACGGTGCATGTCACAACCTCCTCCTCTTTCACCAACACTCTATCCATGGTTATTGGTTTCCCCAAATTAGCTATTAGCAGGAATCTCAGCACCAAAAGACTGGATTTTTACATGTGGAAGAGGATTTTGAGAATTGGATTTCTGGATTTGATGCGATTCCAGGAATTTGCGTTGCTAAATTTGAGCTTTGTAGTGAAATTTGAGAGCTTTTCGGGATATTTTTGAGAGTGTTCCTTCTTTGCGATGTAGAGGAGAGAGAACATGTTACTTTTAAGGCGGTGGAAAGGAAAGTTCTAGAGAGATGTGGGGCTTGTAATCTTCTCTCAAGTTTGTAAGAAGTTTCTCGCAAATGCCCAAAACCTCAAAGCTCTAGAACCTTCTCTATGTTTTGGGTTGTGTTGAGGGACACGGCCCAATTGATGTGGTGTATATCATGGGAATAGGATTTTTTTCGGATTTCTTCCATCCAGATTTTTCAGATCTTTCATTTTTGTCTGTTTAACCGAAATTTGAACAGTCATGAACTAATTCCATGTTAACTTTCACCTTCACTTTCTTGTGTTCATCTTTCATTTTCACCTTCTTCTGTTAACATTCTTTTGTTCATCTTCTTTCATGTTCACCTTCTCATGTTCATCTTCTTCCCTCTTCTCCATCTCTCTCGATGTCTAGAATTAAAGAATCCAGATGGAAGGGATCTGGAGAGAATCCCTATCTTGTATAATGTTGATGTGTTCATTTGTGCTCAAACTAACTACTTCAAAGCTTATTGGATTATGCTAATTGACAAGGGCAATGTTTCTTGTTTATACAACGATTGGTGTATAAAATTAAGTAGTTTTTGTGTTCAACCTATAACTTAATCAATCAATAACTATAAACTCAACATGCATAACTTTTAAACACCAAAACACTGTCATTCAAACACAATCACAACACCACCATCCCCCAAACCAAATTTAAGAAATCTTGTTACAAATAAAGTTAAGGTCCTACCTAAAACTAATTGACAATATAAGAGTTGTCCATCTCCAAATAAGCCGTGGCAAGATTTCTTAGTTCTTTTATGTTAAACTTCCTCATGTATGCAAAAATGTAAGCCCAATATGTAGATAGTGTTAATTAGTTGACGTAGAGAATATGTAGTGATTGAACTTGACACATGCGCAAATTTTATGTGATACCAAGTACAAAGGTGAAGTTACACATCAAAACCCAAAAGTAAACGAAAGTAGTCCAACTTCTTATACACAACTTCTTAATTATCTAGTGTGAAAACTTCAACTAAGAACTCTGAGCGAGGACAATGAGGAGACTTCATATGTTATCCAGATGGACCAAAACAGTAAAGTTGGATGAGATTTTAGAATATGTTCTGTATCACCCAAAATAGCAACATATGTGATTAGCCCACCATATAGATAGTGGATCACCATATTCTTTGTCCCATGTCCCTTGAAAATTGGGCTTCTATCAGTCTTGAGCTTTGGGTCTGTATCTGAATTCACAGGTCTTTAATAAAGCGTTGTGAAGAGGTGTTGATATTTTGTTGTTATATTGTGGTGTATGTCATCAACATTGCTCGCTTGGGTCATTCGTCGTCGATGCATGCACATGACCCACGTGAGCTAAAAAAAAAAACCTCCATATGTTAATATTGCCAAGAAAAATACTTAGCTCTTTATATTCAGTAACAATGTTTTAGGAGGTAAATGTATTGCAGTTTAACATATGTTGTGGTACTATTTTTCTATAGATTTATTGATTTTTTTTATATGTGACAAACTGTGATTAACAATATGTATAATACCAGCAGATTCACCATGGGTCAACGGCGAGGTAGCTGGAAATGACGCTTGGGAAAGCCTCCAATGACCCCTTGGCCCATGGACGGAGCTATCTAGATGACTAAGTTATTTATGTAGCACCGTTGGACTCTATAATTTTTTTTTTAAATACGGCGTCAACGACGTGAAGAATAAGGTGATGATTGTGCTTGAAGAAAATTAGGGTTGTACCATAAAATCACTTGGGCAATATGAGGAGTAATTCAACGGTTTATAAGCCCTTGCAAGTTTTTTTCTTTCACCAATGTGAGACTCTATTACTTTCACATCCGCATGTGCCCCTCACGTGTGGCAAATTTTCAAATCATACCATGGACAACACAAATTGTGTGACGTGAAGCACGTGTAGCGGTTGAATTTCACACATGGGCGAACTTACTATGATACCATAAAGAAAGTTGAGATTTCACTATAAAATTGTAGACATCGAAATTTCAGTAAAACAAATGTTCACCAATGCATTAAAGTTTTGACGTGTCAAGGCATACATGGCATACGCCACGTGTTGTACAAATTGTACACATGGCGTGTGACTCAACAAAATAGGAAGAAATACCCTTGAAGGATTAAACAAGTTTTTCTTCTCATTTTGGGCAATGACAAGGCAAGTACATTTCAATCCATTGAGGATCAAAACAAGTTTTTCTTCTCATGTTGGGCAATGACAAGGCAAGCACACTTCAATCCATTACGGATCAAAGCAAGTTCTTCTCATTTTGGGCAATGACAAAGCATACACATTTCAAGTTTAAAATGGTGTTAAGTGGGAAATTAGGCCATAAGTTACACCACTTCAATTTCAATATTGCATTAAGTGGGAAATTAGGCCATAAGTTAGACCACTTCAAGTTTAAAATGGTATTAAGTGGGAAATTAGGCCATAAGTTACACCACTTCAATTTCAATATTGCATTAAGTGGGAAAATTAGGCAATGGTGCTTGGAAAGGAAAAAAATATTTTGTGGTGGTGATTCATTCTCAAAGCCTATAAATAGGCTTCTCCATCAAGGTATCAAGCATCAACCAATTCACAAATACATTTCTCTACTCCCAAATTGGAAGAGAACTCCCCAAATCCTTGAAGCTTTGAAACTCTAAAGCTTTCAAGCAAATCCCGAAGGATCAAGAAAGCTCTCTTCGTTCTTCATTAAATCCTTTTTCAAGATCAAGCCCCGACGGCCCTTGAAGAAAGTGTTCATCCGTTCATCCTAAGCTCAAGCCCCAACGGCCCTTTGGATCAACAACCTCAACAAATCCACACATCCAATCGTTCTTCAAGACTAAGCCCAAAAGCCCTTGAAGATCTGCTCATCCATCAACCTTCAAGATCAAGCCCAAAAGCCCTTGAAGAAATCCACACAACCATTATTCAAGATCAAGCCCCGACGGCCCTTGAAGAAAGTGTTCATCCGTTCATCAACTGTTCATCCTTAGATCAAGCCCCGACGGCCTTTTGGATCAACAACTCATCCACAAACCTACACCCTACGAAGATAGGATCAGAGGACCAAATTTGAGAGAGATCGTAACCCCAAAATCATAAACACAAAAAAATATTATTTTGTACACGTTATTCTGGTTTCTTGTTTCAAGGAAACTTTTGTGTTCACAAAAATCAATTGGATACGAAAAGCAGCCGACTTCTTATTATTAGCCCTTATAATATTTTATTTTTTATCGATATGAAACTCTTTTAACTTCACATTCTTACGGTTCTTGTACTGCAATCCCGTTTCGTATCTTCTAAAACAAAATTAATGACAGACGGTTGAAGACTTAAGACGAGAGGAAGAATCCAAAAGAAATAATCCAAACAATGACCAAAAACAATACACATCACGTGCGCATAAGGACTAAATTAACAAGGATCAACGGAGCTGGCATATGAAACTTGCAATTTCAAGTTCCAACCTTTGCTTCTTTAATAAACTAATTTAATTAATTAATTAATTAATCGATTTATTAGTGGTAAGCGTGATTCGAATTATATGCAATTTGGCTTTGGATGGTAAACAAAGGTCGAAGAGTAAAGTAAAATACTGAGGCTGACAAGAGCGGACCCCTCTCTCTCTCTCTCTCTCTCTCTCTCTCTCTCTCTCTCTCTCTACACACACACACATATATATATATATATATATATATATTTGCATCAAGAATGAATGATGAATTATATACCACTAATAGTGATTGTTAGCATCATTAACAATATGAAGCAAACCAACCATTGCGTATTTAATTGGTTAAGAAGACGAGCTTTTCCCCTGCTCTCGAAGGAGCCCACCGATGGTGTGTCAACTTGTGCACACTAAACACTTCCATCTCAGAGATGCACAGAGAGAGAGAGAGAGAGAGAGAGAGAGAGAGAGAGAGGAATGTGTCGTCATGGCTTTTCTAATACCACACCACGAATGTAATGAACGTGGTCCACTATTAGTAATATTCTACACGATTTCTGGGTCTCCAACAATGCTTTTCTTTGTTTTTCCACCTTTTCCTCATATGACTACTTTGGATTCTTAAATAATGGAATTTCACAACATATTAACATTTGACAATTATATATATATATCTGCAAGTAAATCTCACAACGTATCAACATTTGATAACCGCATACAAAGGTGTCCAAAATTCTGATTAGAATTTTTTTTTAAAAAAAACATTTTTAATCATTTAAAATACTTCTCAAATGAGTTTTAAATTCTTTATCAAACGAGTTTTAGTCTTCCCCTTCTGCTCACCGATCTTCTATTGTTTATGAATTTATGATTTATTGTATATAACATAGTATAGGTACAATAACTCACTGCGGAAAACATTAGTTGATAAGGTAAAATACACACACACACACACGAATTCGAAGTTCATGTATTATTCACAACTAGTGGTTTTTTTTTTTTTTTGGTTCTATAGAAATAAATAAATTATGCATGCAATGAATTGACTAATTATTAAAGAGAAAAACTGAGAGGCAAGGAACCCTTTGGCTTAGGTCAGCCTCTGCTATGCCTACCAGTTTTTGCCGGTTCTGTTACCATCAACTAGTACCACAAACTTTACTTTTTCTTGGACACATTGGACACCAATCGAAGCATCTCTCACTGGAAAATGGATTTAAGATTTGGTCCATTTTGACAATTAAATTTTCAGATCGATCCCTCTGATCTGATGAGCTTGTCTGAATTGCTGATGGCAACGATGACGACTTCAACTTGTATATAATGTAAATGGGAGGATGATGATGGATCGATGGATCATGGCTTTTCAGATTTGACCTTCTTCTAAGCATGGCCACCACGAGTGCCAGCACTCTTTCCTCCAATATCCAACAAAGCAATAAACCCTAATTCTTTTTTTTCCTTTTGGTCCACTACGTACGCTGCAATTCCCATTGCACTGTAAAATCCAATGTTAATATTGCTCTCTTTGTGAAATCTTCTGTGGTTTCAAACAAGCAAGCAATGAACCGTGAAAGTTTAATTAGTAAACAAGACGAGTAAAATTTGATTAGAAGTTGGGAGATTCTTTCATGAAATTGTTGTTACAACTGCTTTCTCTATCTCATTTATCACAATCCTAGCCACACAGTGAATTTAATGTTGTTAATTGCGTTTTCAATTTCTCACTCGTGCCATGACTAAAAAAAGATATATCTGTCACTATATAGTACACCATAAACTTTACCCTAAAGGAAAGGTTTTTCAATGTGAACAGAGGGATGGTACATCACGTATCACTGTACAAAATGTGAGATATGTGTGTAAAAAAGTTTATAAGTTAAAAAGTATAATTTTTAACCACTTATATAAAAACATGTGATGTACCAATCGTATTCTGATCACAATAAAAAAAATTTCACCCTAAAGAAGATATATATATATATATATGTGTGTATATATATCGAGGCCAATGGGAGCATGCATGCCTTATTAATTTGATACCCAATATATATATATAATGTATATATAGCTTCATTTTCATATTAAATAAAGTTAGGTTTAGACACTTTTCCACTCGCCACTACAAAATATTGTAATCATATATAAGATCCTCTATGTCACGATCAAAAGAAATATTTTCCTATATAAGCGATATTTTTCAACTTTACATAATATTGTAGACGTTTTATTAGGCTAATTAGGATGCATGTGTTTTGACTTTGAAAAGGGCAAACTGCCTACTCATGAAATGGGAACGTATGTGTACAGTGCTACTATCCATACACTCAGTTTTATCTTTTATACGTTTTTGTTAATTTTTGTTATTATACCATCTTCAATTCATCCGATCTGAAGATCATAAATTGAGAAGGGTATATAAAAAGTAATAAGAGTTGTGTTAATAACACCACTCTATATGTGTTGAGGAAGTTAAAAACAAATTTGGGTAAGAAATGGATGTCTCATATTTCAATGTAAATGGAGTAGTACACTGATTAATGGGAGAAATTATTGTTTTATGAACATGAGTGATACATTACGTGTCATTATAGAAGTGGAGGAAAGTTTTATTTTTTAAGTTGTTAATTTTTAACACAAGTATCTTATCACTTACAGAAAGACACGTAATGTACCAAATCTTGTTCTAAACACAGTAAAAAATCTCTCGATTAATGGGGGAAAACTAAATAAGTTTCAACATCTTATTGCCAATGCATGCCTTCTCACAAGTCTCATCAAGAAAATTACCCTTGTATTTTCGTCATGAGTTAGAGTTTTCACTCGTTGGCTGTTCATTTTGCCAGCAACGAAAACTTTTATTTGGATCTTACGTTATCTATCCCAGTGTCGATCGATTCTTTAAGCTCCCAAGTTGACACATGTTCCATCTTAATTATTAATTGGATTTTAAGTGAGAGTATATAAACTACCGAAAGTTAGTTCATCAAATGTAAGAATTTTGGTCAATGTTCAATCTCCATCGATCTTTTTTTATTTAATAATTAACAATTTAATTCAATAACGCTATCATTTCAATATAAACAGTTTAAAAGTACATATTTTTACTAACTTTTCTCTCTTCGGTTATAGGTAAATATCCATAATTCAGTATAACAATTTTATTCTCACTTCTCCCTCTCCTCCTCCTCCTAGTATAAAAGTTCAATAGTTGCATTGGTTTACGTATTTATATTTGTTTTATTTGTTTTTATGTACTCGACTATATATTATACAATGTCAATAATAGAATAACAATGTGAAAATCGTATCCCTAAATATTTATGTTTAGTTGATGAACCCCATGCTGCCATGCATGCATCATTAAGAACCATTCCATAAAAGATTTTGTGAACCACACCCGAACATTTATTTCTCTTCAAGCCTCTTAATCACATGGCCAAGTACTTCTTAACCTGTAATCTTAATTATGTCAATGGTTGGTTTCCATCCTTTGTAATTTTGGTTTCAATGTGACATTATTTATATAATTAATTACATGGAGCCCCTTGTTTTATTCAGAGAAAATTTCGTCGCAAATAACCGAGAAGAGTTGAATTCTCCTTTGTCTTATTCAGAGAAAATCTTACAACAGATGAAAAGAGAGAAGCTGAATTACTTGTTATAACTTGACTTTTAAGGTGATTTGCTTCTTAGTTAAGAATTTTGGTCAATGTTCAATCTCCATCGATCTCTTTTTTATTTAATAACTAACAATTTAATCCAATAACGCTATCATTTCAATATTAACAGTTTAAAAGTACATATTTTTACTAACTTTTATCTCTCCAATTACAGGTAAACATCCATAATTCATTACAACAATTTTATTCTCACTTCTCCTCCTCCTAGTGTAAAAGTTTGGTAGTTGCTTTCGTCTGCGTACTTATATTTTTTTTATTTGTTTTTATGTCCTCGACTACATATCATACCATGTCATAGAATAACAATGTGAAAATCGTATCCCTAGATATTTATGTCTAGTTGATGAACCCCATGTTGCCATGCATGCATCATTAAGAATCATTCCATAAAAGATTTTGTGAACCACACCCGAACATATATTTCTCTTCAAGCCTCTTAATCACATGGCCAAATATTTATTAACCTGTAATCTTAATTATCTTTTACCAAAATATATCTTTTAAGGTATATATAGGAAGTGAATTGTTATTAGCATTCCAAAAATCGTATTCTACACTCCAAACTTTCTATATTTGGAAAGAAAAATACATTTGTGAGGAGTGTAGAATGAAATTTTTGGAGTGCCAATGTCACATCCCGGCCCGGGTGGGACCACTTCCCGGGCCCGCTCCACCACCGTAGCACGATATTGTCCGCTTTGGGCTTACCATTCCCTCACGGTTTTATTTTTGGGAACTCACGAGCAACTTCCCAGTGGGTCATCCATCATGAGATTGCTCTAGCCTCCTTCTCGCTTAACTTCGGAGTTCCTACGGAACCCGAAGCCAGTGAGCTCCCAAAAGGCCTCGTGCTAGGTAGAGATGGGAATATACATATAAGGATCACTCCCATGGGCGATGTGGGATGTCACAATCCACCCCCCTTAGGGGCCCGACGTCCTCGTCGGCACATCACGGCCAGGGTTAGGCTCTGATACCAATTTTTCACATCCCGGCCCGGGGCAGATCACTTCCCGGGCTCGCTCCACCACCGTAGCATGATATTGTCCGCTTTGGGCTTACCATTCCCTCACGGTTTTGTTTTTGGGAACTCACGAGCAACTTCCCAGTGGGTCACCCATCATGGGATTGCTCTAGCCCCCTTCTCGCTTAACTTCGGAGTTCCTACGGAACCCGAAGCCAGTGAGCTCCCAAAAGGCCTCGTGCTAAATAAGGATGGGAATATACATTTAAGGATCACCCCCTGGGCGATGTGGGATGTCGCAATCCACCCCCCTTAGGGGCCCGACGTCCTCGTCGGCACATCACGACCAGGGTTAGGCTCTGATACCAAATTGTCACATCCCGGCCCGGGTGGGACCACTTCCCGGGCCTGCTCCACCACCGTAGCACGATATTGTCCGCTTTGGGCTTACCATTCCCTCACGGTTTTGTTTTTGGGAACTCACGAGCAACTTCCCAGTGGGTCACCCATCATGGGATTGCTCTAGCCTCCTTCTCGCTTAACTTCGGAGTTCCTACGGAACCCAAAGCCAGTGAGCTCCTAAAAGGCCTCGTGCTAGGTAGAGATGGGAATATACATATAAGGATCACTCCCCTGGGCGATGTGGGATGTCACAGCCAATGACACTTCTCTATATGAAAACTCCATTAGAATAGTCAATGGTTGGTTTCCATACTTTGTAATTTTGGTTTCAATGTGACATTATTTATATAATTAATTACATGGAGCGGCTTGTTTTATTTGGAGAAAATTTCATTGCGAATAACCCGAGAAGAGTTAAATTCTCCTTTGTTTTATTCAGAGAAAATCTTACAACATATGAAAAGAGAGAAGCTGAATTCCTTGTTATAACTTGACTTTTTAGGTGATTTGCTACTCAGTTAAGTCTTCAATAATTCAGAATATTGGGTAGTCTAGTTTTATATCCATTCAATTGACAAATAAGCAAAAATATTATTTACTCAATTCTTTGAACCGTTCATTTTCTGTATCTGACTTATTGAAAGAATGAGGATTATCTCCGGATCCTATTTGTAGGGACCTAGAAATCTTCACATCATGTCCGTTCATCGTACATTGTGCGGTTAGTTTTCGTTAGATATTATTTGTGTTTAATTTTAAATAATAAAATTCAAAATGATTTATGGCCGCAAGATGCACGATAAACGGTTAGGATGTGAGGATTCCTAAAATCATTACAATTTGAATTCGGATGGGATCCAAATCCTTATTCAAGAAAATCATTGTTACTCACCTAGTTGAGAAGGGAATCTACTTCGAGAAAATTAGAATTGGATGCCTCATTTTAGACTTTTGTAGACTAAACATTTATACTTTTTGAGTTTTTGATTAAGCTTTTAAAACATTTGATTAGGATACTCAGACTTGAACTACTTCATATTAATTGAAATTAATTTACATTTAAATATCTGCTGTATATTTTAAATAATTTCAACTATATTTAAGTCTAAAACTTTAAAATTTTCAAATCTAAATGTATGCCCACGCCAAATGAAAATGTACCAATGTCAAACGAAAACGTACCAACCCCGAATTAAAACGTACCCAATTATAAACTATATTAAAATGAATATTCATCTTTTTGGAATGTTTAAAAATATGTTTGATTCATACACAATGCTCTAGATAGTCTTGTTTTTTGGTAGATAAGTCTCTGGAACAATTTTAGTTGATCGGAGATAAATCTTTATTATTGTGGATAATGCTAAATAATAACGATAAATCATATAATTTTTGAATTAACAAAAAGGCTATTGTCTGTAGATTAATGACTATTTCTATTAAAAAAAATGATTAATTAAAGTAATATAAACTTTTGCATTGTTAACAACTCTTTCTATAAAATAAAAAAAGTAATTAATTAAAGTAATTCCTCTTTATTAGGATAACAAGTAATAAAATTTATGTTTTGAAAACAAACGTAACAAAAATTCAAATGTACTAAGAAGCTAAATGGACTATTATAATCAAACGTAGACGAGTTTTGTTACATTCTATTTAATTTACTGAAATAAATATTTTAATAAAAAAAAATCTTAAATCATCATAATAAGATATGCATAAAAATAGGAGAAAAAAAAAAGAATGCTAACATGAATAGACTTCCAATAAAATAAAATTTGCAAAAAAAATAGATGTTTAATCTATGACATTTAAAAACGAGACGGCTATATCAAAACGTCTCTCTTAAAACTAAAGTGATAAAGAATCTCTCAAACACTTAATTTATGCTTTATATAACTAATAACTTTAATGTATTATATTTTTTCACAAACCGCCCAAGAAAAGTCGGATCTTCTTGGTCGAACTTGCGTTTAGGGTTTAAGAAAAGAGAGAGTGGGCCCTTGCAACTTGGGATGCATCCCTTAACTCAATCTTGAAGACCATATGGCAGACACCATAGTTACCACCATCAACGGTGCACCTTTCACAACTCCAAGATCTCACAATTCATTTATGGGTGGGTCCCCTGTTCCACAACATAGCCACCCCCGCATTAGCTTTACCATACGGACACACCACGTGGATCCCCACCATTGGCCGGGGCCATGCAACCGAAAAGTAGCATGGGCCCTGCCCGGCTATCTCAACAAAGCCCACAATCTCCATGCCCGAAGGAAATTAAAAGAAGACGCCACGTGTCCGCAGGGGAACGTCACGATGACGAGAAAAGTGTGGTCTGGATCCGATGATTATGTCATGTGGGGAGCGGGTCCCGCCCCACTACCCTCTCGCTCACATTAGTCCACGTCGGCTGACCCGGCCCTTTTATCGCTAGGGTAGGGCCCTGCCGGGAAGGGAAGGGAGGGGCTTTAGCTCTTTGTTACGTCAAGGTTCAATCTTTACCGTTCCACGTCGAAGTCAATGTGACGTCACCGTCATTTACTACGATGACCATCTGATCACCTCCCCCCCCCCCCCCCCATGTGACTGCTCCCACGCATTCCACCGGCAAATATCCAGTATTTCCGAGCTACCGTATTTTTTCGTTTAAAGATTCCCACGCGCTTTCTAACCTCGTGCACGAAAGCCTTCCAATCATTCATTCACTCTTCCTCTTTTCGGTTAATTTTTCTAGTCATGTTCAATCTCTTTCAAGCCCAACTCAACATTAGGTGGTTTGGAGTTCGGTTTGTCATAAGTAGTAGCAATTACGCTTATGAAAAATCGTTGAGCTGCATTTGTAGGGTGTTTAATTAATAATACAGTATCTTTTATGAATCGTTATTTTTCAACAAGTATGCTGTTAGAGTTTTGAAACACTTCTCTTATCTGAGAACTTATAGTTTGATGCCCACCCGATGGATCGATAGGATTGTTTCTTACCCTTGGTTATGAATAAAACAAAATAAATATGCGAATGTCATGATCAATAATAGGAGAACATCATCATGGCAACTATATCAAAACAACGTTAAAATGCTTCTTCATTTAAATATTTTATTTATAAATTAAGATTATGAAATGAAAATTAAGACTTAAACGAAATAGAGAATTGGAATAGAAATAATAGCAGTGTAGATGAGCGCGTGGGTGTGAAAATGTTCACAACCTTCGATCCCAAAGAACCTATGTAACACAGTACTTTGTGATGTAAGCAAGCACACCTCCTCCCCCACCCCTCTATCTCTCCTTTTATATTTATAAAACCCCCCTCTCTCACACCCACCACTTACCCTTCCCACCTCAATTTTCCCCTTGCACCCCCCCCCCCGGTTGACATCATATTTCCTCACCACCTCTCTCCATTTCTCCCTCAATTCACCACCTCTCATATTCCTCTGGATTCCCCGACGATGCAAGGCCTACGGCGTTGCTCCAACGACGTCGTCAACCTCGGCCTATCCCCCGCCCCGACCCCGCCCTCCCCACCCCCTCCCCCTCCCCCAAACCATTCTTCTTCCACCCTCTCCATCGACGTCGCCGAGTCCGCTGAGACCCGCATCCGCCGCCTCATCTCCGAGCACCCCGTCATCATCTTCAGCCGAAACTCCTGCTGCATGTGCCATGTCATGAAGAAGCTCCTCGCCACTCTTGGCGTCCACCCCACCGTCATCGAATTGGACGATGACGAGATCGCTGCTCTCCCCCACGACGACCAAGAACAACAACAGGCTTGTAGTACTCCGCCCGCCGTCTTCATCGGAGGCACGTGCGTCGGCGGCCTCGAGTCCCTCGTCGCCCTCCACCTCAGCGGCCACCTCGTCCCTAAACTCGTCCAAGTCGGTGCCCTCTGGGTATGACTACTCCTCCCACTACATAAAAAAAAACAAAAACAAAAATTAAAATATCCATCTCAATCAGTCTCTGTTTTATAGTTTTATTATTGTAATTGTTGGCCATGAACATGTGCTAATTATTATTATCAATATTTTTCCAAAATTAGGAGAAATAGAGAGCTTGTTTTCAAGATTTGTAGTAGCATGCAGCACAAGATGCACAAGATCTCGATGTGACAGTATTCACGCAAATATGTTATAACGGACGATCGTGATTTGTTTAAAATAATGTTACAATAATTTCCTTAGGGAGGAAGTTGATATAATCTCGCTTTCAGTGTCGTATACGGGAGATGTTTACTAAATTACGTACATCGATCGCTTCTGATCCACGTTGAACGACTTCGATCTGGATTCTAAACAGTCTCTCTCTAGCCAGTAGCCTGGTCCCACAGTGTGGGGTCTTTTGATGATAAATTAGCAATTATTGGAGCATCAGGACCGTCCGATGTGTGGACTTCCTGGTTAGGTATGTAGCTCTCTCGATCTCTGTCTAGCTCATAGCTCTCTGAACTCTGAAGTCCTGGGTTCTCTGGCAATGGAATGTGATTGTATCATTGTTGTCGTTTCTTAACATTATAGATTGTAAATTTTGTCGTTTTTTTTACTTAAGATAAAAAAGGAGGTTAATTAATTCAAGAGATTTTATATTTGGTTTATGGGTCCTCACTTGCGATTATTGAGCAATCCTGGCCGTTGAATTTTAGTATATTCTTTTGTTCCCAAGTGAAAAGTAGTAGGATCTAGACGACTGGTCGTAGTAGTAGTTGTTGTTTTGGGCATCAATCTCATGATCTTAACCAAGAGATTTTTATACTACTTGTAGAGTGTGACAATAGGCTCTGGCAATCAGTATTTTAAATTATAATTTTAGGGAAATTTGTGTTTTTCTTTTCGAGTAACTGGATGATTCACATAAACTGTGATAAGAAGATTCAAACTCGAACCAGAGGGGAAAATATTGTTCTAATTAAGACTAAATGAAACATACTTGGAGAAGTTAATGTTAATTTTGATAAAATAAGTAAAAGAAATATATCTTTAACCGGAAAAGTAACATTAAAACGCATGGTGTTCAGTTCATTAAAAGTATTGAATCGTAAACTGGTATTTTAATTCAATTATTTCGCTTCTAAAATATCGCTTGTTTGAGAAAAGAGAAGAAAAAAAAAAGACAGCTAAATTTCACCTGAGATCGAAGGCAAGGACAAATGATAGTTTGTTACCATGCACGAGGCCGTGTTCAATTTGGCGGTGTCATATGGCGTGGTTGCTTCTTCAACCACCCGACAACCCATTTCACCATCACTGCACACATCATAATAAATACCTATTTAGCTCAGCATACGTACCGAATCCTTTGTTACCATGCAATTATATGCTATAAAATTGCATTTAAATTTAGATTATAATAGTTGCAAGTAGATATCACACAATCGTAATTTTTTACATTTTGTTACGAACCCAACTTCTTGAAAGCATCGTAAGAGATTAAGATGAGTGAACTCGTCAATCTAGCAGCTACATCTACTATTGCATACAAAGAGAATACACATTATTAGAAAAAAAATTTGTTTGTATTTTACTTAGCATATAGTTACATTAGTTTATAATGCGTATTCTCTTAATATTCCCTTTTACAATGTTATTTTGTACTGACATTGAATTTAGAGCTATTTTGAGAATTCTTTAAGAGCAGTTCCTTCGAATACCCAATTGCAAATTATTGCCCCCAAAAAAGAAAAAAAAAGGGTTTCACAACCTAGATGAAAAAGTCAGGCAATCGGTGAGCTCAATTGTGTCGGACTACCTAGTTTGGCAATTCTTGCCTAACCGCGTGTGCCCGAGTTAGATATGACGACATGTTGACGTCAACCATAATAAATATCCAAATTCGCCGTAGCCCGCCATTGTTCCTCTTCTAGGGACTCCTCATCGCCCTAGCTTGCCATTGATTCCCACTTGTCATCGTCAATCAAATAGCGAAAATAATTTTTTTAATACCAATTGCTTAGACGATACATTTAAAGGGATGAAGATGCACTTAGTCAATCACTATCGCTAAAACAATAATTGCCTATTGCCCAATTACCTGAGCAATTATTGCTCGAAGGGGTAGAACTGCTTTATAGTGAAAACCAAGGCAAAATGATATTTTCTCTCTCCTTACAAGGCAAAGAGAGAGACTTTTATACAATATAAATAGGGAAGTGTTATTGGCATTTTAAAAATCTCATTTTACACTCCTCACAAGTATATTTTTCTTTCTAAATATAGAAAGTTTGGAGTGCCAATAACAATTCCCTATAAATATCACTAACGATAATACTCTAAATGAATCATGCACTGCTATGTTAAAATAAAAATGATGCTATATACTCACTTGTTTTTACTTTATATACATCTTTTATAATTTTTGGATATCAGATTGAATGAATTTAAGAAGATCAAAGACCATAAATCAACGAGAAGGTGTGTAGAAAGTAAAATCATGTGTGTGTAAGATAGCACCACCCTAAAACAATGATGAGACATGATTGACTTAAGATATCGCTTCAATTGCCATTATTCACATTTTGATAATGAGAGCACATTCTGAAAATACGTTGGAGATGCATCAATACCTGATTTAAGAGCATCTCCATAAGAGATGCAAAAGAAATTGAAATGTAAAATCTCCATCTTAGACTGAAAATATAAACAAAAAACCTAAGTTCACATCTTCCTTTACTTGACGGTGAATCCACCAACCAAAGAAAGAAAATAAATAAAATATCAAATTTACATACTCCTATTAGAGTAACACTTGTATATAAAGCTCTCAGAAATATAAAATGAGATGGCAAATATAAAACTTCCATCTCCCTATTAGAGATGCTCTGAATCATTAACAACACACCAACACAAGAAAATAATACCAAAAAGTGCGTGTGATTATCATAATTAAGCAACATAATTGATTCTAATTTGATGATGAGCTTGTGGTTTACCACGAGAGCCTCGTCAATCTTTTCCAAATTTAGGAAAGAATGATGAGATGTTGAACGGTTGATAAATTAAGGGTTAGAAACCCAACTCCACGTCACATCAACCCGCCTGGGACCCGGTTTCTCCTTTGTCCTGGGAAAAGACAAGTAGTATTAGTGACGGTGATGAGAGCAACGCCACTAGCTACCACAAAACCCACAATTGCCACAGTCCAAGAGTGCGTGTCCACCTTTTATTCTTTCTTTTAATCGTTGATACTACGTGGCAGACATGCAGTGGGCTTGATTGACTCCATTGGCCTGGCTGGACCCCCCCTCCGTGTAGAATCTTACAGCCTCACGTCACAAGAATCTCCCTTGTGATTCCCTTTATAAATTTAAACGCTGAGGATCTCTCAACTCTTTGTCGTAAATTTTTATGTCAAAATTTAAAATTATTGTGAAAAAAAAAGAGGTTGCGAGTATGAAGAGATTCACTTTTAAAAAATTTTATATAGCATTTCTCGAAATATATGATGGAAAAAAAATTATAAACATAAGTTTTTAGAGAGTTTTAACAAAATATTTTTGATACCATTTACTTTTAATGAGAAACCATATTTATATATTTCCTTGATACTATTACTATACCTTTAAAAGAAGCTTTTCATTAAAAGGAATTTTTTTTTTTGGACATTTCTTTGGTTTTCCTAAGTTTTTAATGGAATTATTGGGCAACATACACCGATAGTTCCTTGTTGGTAGGGTATTAAGTTACACTTTGCCCTAGTTTAAAGTGGCAAAAGCCACTTTAGTGCAACACTTTAGTTTTATGATTCATTTTTCGACAATTAGCAGGAATGATTAATTTTTAAAATTCCAGTTACTTGAATAATTATTTTTAGCACTGACGATATATTAATTGTATATTGATGATTCAACGATGATATAATAACACGTAATGATGATAAAATGACGAAGTAATGAACACCGATCATTTATGTAACCAATGTCCAAAATTGATAATTTATGCTAATTGCCTTTCATTTTTCTGTAATTGTGATGTCATACTTGCACTCAAAAAAACTTCAGTGCGTCTCTATGACTATGATAACTTTTACACTGAATATAATTAACGATAATCATATATGAACCTAAACAAAATGTGGTAGTGTGACTCTAAAGTTTACTTTGAAATCTATTGGGTGCCTGTATATAAGTTTTTTTCCTTTATATTTCAACTTCATTTCCTAAACCCTCAATCTAGTGTAAAAATATCGATGTACTAAATTTTTTTTTTTTTTTTTTTAACAAATGATATTATCTAGGAGATGAGTTGAGCCTCACAATGAGCTATCAATGATGTGGTTCAAATTTTCCTTTGGCAAGAATCGAACTTAAAATCTCTCATAAATGAAGAAGAATACATTTAGACCGTAATACTAAGTGACGATTTTTTAAAAGAAGTTAAAGATGCATAAAATAAATGAATTGGTGATATAAAATTCGGACTCAAAGTCAAATAATATCAAAATAAACAGAAAATCTGTTTTGGAGAGGCCCACTGAGCAAGCTTCATACTGTATACTCACCCAAAGGTAAAGCCTCCACCAGATAGTTTAGTGAGTGGTGACGCCGACATCAGGCATTACCTACTAATTAGTTCTTAATTATCATTTTAATAATTTATCGAAATCTTTCATCTGATTTGATTAAACATCAAAAGGAAGTACACTTATTGCAAGGGAATCACAAGGAAATTAACACAAAAAGTTCGAGCATATGAGTTTTACTTAATGAATAACTGTTAGTCATTGAAAGCCGTTAATGAGTTTGGATCTCATTGTGAGATTCGACGTTCATGTACTAAAGCCGTCAATGAGTCTGAATCTCAATATGAGATTAAACGCTCATGTATGACGGCTATGAGGCATCAAGTAGAGCATATGCTGATAGTCTTTGTGGATATTCGCAATAAAAATGAGAGAAGGCAACACAAAGAAAAGTTGATGATGTCAAAATACTTTTGGATCTAGGCATTTGCCAACATTCCCACCCTTCTATTTTTTCAACCAAAAAAAAAATCAGTGAGTAAATTGCCAGAGCCTCAAAAAGCTCAGGTGGCAAAGATGAATGTCATCACTGCGTGTTAAAAAATGACAATATCGAACTCATCTGCACTTTACAAAATATTTCCTGCACTAATTTCCCATTTTGCTGTCGTTCTAGTCCTAAATCTCTAATCTTTTGTTAAAGAGTGAGCGACGGGAAAAGTGATTTGGTGCTATAAACCACCCCAATTCATGAACTTCTTGACCTCGTCATACAAAACCAAGATGGCAGCAGCGCCGGTACTCCTAAACACATTCGAAACTGCACCACGATAAAATGAAGTCACCCCTTCTCTCCTATATATCTTCCTCCAGCAGTCCAAAGTGTTATTGTACATCCGCTGTTCCAGTCCAGACTGCATCATCATCCGCCTCCGAACTGTATCAAGTGGATATGACAACAACCCAGCTGAGGTTGTGACTGCCTGAGCCACTGCCCAACGCTGCCACAATGGCAAATCACGTTGAGAGTCTTCTGATAAAATTTCCTTCATCGTATCAAAGCCTCCAAAGTAAAGCCCCCGGTGAATGACCATTCCCTGTAAGGAGGCTGGAAGCCCTCTGTAAACCCCTTGAATCCCGTCCTTTTGGCGAATGGTAGACAAGAAATGGTATATTCCTCGAAATTGACGGATTTCAGTTCTTCCAATGTCAGCAGCCAGGCGGGTATGTGCAATATCAAGCGGGTATATTATGATCAATGTTGTACAACCAGCAGCAGCTCCAGCCATGAAATTTGCAGATGGACCAGCCAAAAAATGACCATCTTGAGAGTGTCCACTTCTTAATACGTTCCTATAAAGGTCCTGTTACAGAAATTAATTATATGGATAATGCACTGGGATATCATAATGAAATCTTAAGAACTATTCCATCAACCGCTGTAGCAAGTAACAACTAGAACGGCAGACATCAACTTTATTGTGTTAAATTCAAAATGTTGTTGGGAGCTTTATTCATCGACTTTGATTTAAAATAACTCATTTAAATGAACATTTGGATAAAATATAAACTTTAACAACTGGGTACTGACTGACTAATCCAAAGATAACCACATCTTTCATATCTACTTATGCTACTTATACCATCTGATCAGGGCACAATGCTTAATCTATGTTACTCTCCTATAATCAATTGTGTCAGTACTTTCTGCTTTCCTCGCTTTACGTATGACAATAATATTACCAAGACAGATACTATGGCATTGGGGACGCGGGTCAAGAAATCCAGACAGACGGGTTTAGTGTGGTTAAGCCTAAACTTCATGATTTCTTTGGGTTACACTTCAGACATACTTTCCTTTTCTAATTTCCCTTTTCAGGCTAAACAAGGAACGGCAAACTCCAACCCAAGATCGCAGCACTTACAGTGTCATAAATCGAGACCACTTCTTTTTGTTTTTTTTTTTTGGGGGGGGGGGGGGGCGGCGGGGGGCGGGGGTGGGTCAGCTTCCTTGTATTCTTATTTACTGCATCAAAGAGAATCCCACATTTTTAGGCTTTCTGCTATAAATCTTGGTTATTGTTGACAACCCCTTTTCAGACGCTTACAAACACTGGCTGCATGGTCAACATGATATAATTTTTAACATTTTTCAAAAGGCCTAGTGCCTTGATATCTCTTTCTTCAATGCTATCTTCACCTCCCTGTTATTGTCAATCTCTCTAATTTCCCTATAAACTAATGCAACCTAAAATTCTACTTTTCTTTCCTCTTTTGTAAACTAATGCAACCAAAATCTACTTTCTTTTTCCTCTAAACCTGTTTTGACGATTAAATTTCTACCAACAAAGGCCCGGTACAATCCTTGTCAACAACCCACATTCTGCTCATCATCCAATATGGATGTGTTAGCATCTCAAAATATTTTAACAGTGTCGCTCAAATGGTTTTGTAAGGTCCGTGCATTTTAGTTCCATCTAGCTCACTCTGCAGAGTGTCAGTTACTAGTTCAACCAGCTGTTCAGTTCTTGGAATGAAATTCCACCATTATTATTTTCACTATCAATGTTGACATGCTGATTCTGATCCCAGAACTAATTAAACCATGCTAAACAGTGACCTAAAGATCATCCTTATAGTAGGTGAACCAGAAAGACAACGGAAGCATCCATGCTTAGTGAACAAAATCCCACATCTACACTCTGCTTACTCTCAATCAGATGTCTCCAAACATTATCTCATAAAACAAACGAAACCATAGTGTAATATTCCAAACCCGACAAAAAGTACCTCGGCAATGGTTTAGTGGTTGCTTAGCAAGCACACGCTTATAACAATCACGGAATCAGGTTCTCCCCTTTTCTCTCTCCTCCTTTCTTTCTCCACTTAAAAATTCCACCTAATAACTAGCAGTAAAGTATACAAAGGAAGCGCTGCAACAATATGGATTCTTTTGAGAAAAAAAACAGATATTTGAACGCTGCATTTGCTAACAAGCTCAATCACTCACCTAATGAACTTCATGAATAAAATCTTGTTCCCTATAACTGCAAACAAAGCCTATTCAAGTTCATACAGCCCGAAAACAAGCTGCATTAGCGGTCATCATGAAATATCAACGGATTTCCGAAGTACTTCATCGTAACATACTAGTGAATGGAGCCAAAGGTAAATCAATCCAAAGGTAATCTTGCATACAGAACTTTAAAATGTTCCAATAAGAACACTATTTCTTTCATCTTTACTATTCTTTTCGCTTTTTCATACTAAAACTGGGTTAGATTCTAACCAATCCAACGATAAATCAAACCCATTGGCCACAAACAGTTCCCAACCAATTAAGAGAAAAATCCAACCCTTTAAGAGAACAATCCAAAGGGACCAAAACCCAGAACACAATCATCCAAATATTGAAAGCAGAAGAAATCAAAGAACTGAAAGAACATTACCTTGAGGGAGAAATTGAGAGCGACCGAAGGGTAGTATCGGAGGACGCTGCTCCCATTGCCTCTCCAAAGAGACAGGATGCCTTCTTCCCTGACCGTCCGGGCGATGCAATCCACCATCCCCTTGAACTTCGTCCGTCCACCGCCGAGAATGGTCAGGTTGCTCTCCTGGGTCTGCAGCAAAAGCTTGGCTCTCTCGATTGGGGCCACAATCGTGTGCACGACGCTGCCCATCACCGCCCCGGCCATCAGATCACGGTGGAAGTTGGTCAGCCAATCCGGCGGCTGTGACTTCGACGTTTTCGCTTCTGGGTCGTCGTCATCTTTGCTCATTCTCTGCGGGAAACCCCTCCTCTATCTATCTCTGCGGAAAATGGAAGAAGATGGAAATGGTGGGAAATTGAGGGGGCCGATTACCCATTTAATACATATATTAATCAATGAATCAAAGAGATTAAATTAAACCCAAATCCCAATTTCCCCAAAAGATCAAAGCTTTATTGTTGATTAAACAGATTAATTAAAGATTGCTTCTTTGTTTCTGTTTATTAGATGCTGGAGAAAACGGAATACGCGCTGCACCTTCCGGAAGTATCGACGAGGGCTTTGGAGGTGGGATACATGCACCCCAGGATTGATCGATAAGTATGAATTTTGTTTTGCCACGTATGCTCTGACCTCTGATGGGCAATGCTTTTTTAATTATCATTTGCCGCCCATCTTTCATCGTTAGAGTCCCATGCCGAGTCAGAGCTGCAGAGTTTAATAATTAAGAGAAACAAAAACTAAACGAGAGATTGAATCGGAACAAAACTTACATGAAACGAAAACGTTGTTAGAACGACACTCATTTAATATAAGTCATGTCTTGGATACATTGGATTGGAGGACAAGTTTATCAATTCGGTTAAAACTTTGACATTTCCAGTTAAGAAGAAGATTTTAGTCAAAAGAGGCACAAGATGGTGTTTCATTTTTGTAAGATTGTTTAAATTTGTGTGTCATTTGCGTCAAAGAAAATGCAAGTTGGCCATTTACAAACCGTGCATTTTGCGAAAGCTTGTGGTCCTTTCTTTCGAGAAAAAAAGCTTGTGCACGTGGATACGAGTAATTTCTCAGTGAGATGTCACATTGATAGACTATTTAATACTATAAAGCTCATTAAACATCATATGTCGGTTGTACATGACATATCAACTATATCGTTTATTCCTACTAATACGTGAATAATAAACACTAGGAGTCAATAACGCTCTCTCAAAAACTAATCCATGCACATGACATAACTTAGGCATCAAAGCCCAAGTATAAGCTAACCCATGATTGATGAGGCCCATTTGAATTTGTTTCCTTCATGGACTTTTAACTTGGATGAACTAAGAGGGCCATTAAGTCTTAGCACCAAGTTTACTGGGCTGACCTCCAACCCGACCCATGTGATAAAAACCCAAATCGGAAATTTTCCCCTTTTTTCCCAACAAAAACAGTAAAAACTGAAGCGCGTTATTTGTCTGAATTGAAACCAGCAGAGCTGCAGGAGGGACAGGATTACATGTAGAGAATCTTGAAGGAAGACCCCTACCAAAAAGTGGACAGTGAAGTTGAAACTGACAAATGAATGCAAACAAACTTATCTTAATTTACTCTGTAAATCCAAATTTGTATGTTCCCACATGAAATGAAGAAATATCTATTCGTTTGAAGCTTGTTCTTCTTCCTCTTTCTAATAAAGTGTTCTTATATTAACTCTGTGTTCAAGGAAAATGTGAGGTCGATACCATCTGACCTTAAAATTGTTAATCTACATGTATCTACATTCATGTTTGTGGAACTAACAAAGCAACAGGGATTCGAATTAATCTACATGTATCTATTCTACGTAAGATCTTAGAATTCTTAACATTGTAAATTATAAAGTAGAATCTTAATATACTAGTCATTCATGTTTATGGAACCAACAAAGTAGGGACAACTAGAATCGGTTCATATTTGTGTGTACGATAATCTTAACACTCACGGGGCGTTTGTTGCGCCTGACTATGTCGGACTGGATTAGCTTCAAGGACTAAGCTGGACTGACTTATACTAGACTAAACTGAACTAACTTAGTGAAGCGTTTGGTGCAGTATTGGACTAAGAAGCTAGATAATAACAAATTCTAATATTATATTATTTAATATATAAATTATTAATATTTTATTATGATCTTATCTTTTTCTCCATCTTTTCCTACCATTTCCGTCCCACTCTTTTCCTCCTCTCTCATCGTCCCACCCTCTCCCTCTTTTTTTCCTCTTAGACCTCTTAATTCATGTCTCTTTCTCATTCCTGGTCAAACTCCTTATTGATTCCAGTCTCTATTTCTCTATCCTCCTTCCCTCTCTACCTATGCGTTGTTCGAACGGAACCTCATGGCTCCAATTTTCCCGACGAGTTGCAGGTTTTCCGATGTGTTTTTCGACCAACCCTCGTTAAATTGGATGAAGTTAGCACCGCCAAAAAATTCATCACATCCCTGGACCGAGATCTTAGCTTTGAATGCTCGAATCTGTCATGGATTTGAAGAAGCCCAAACAGGCCGAGACTTCAAGGCCATTTTCCGGCCACATTCGACCACATTTTGGCCTCGATTCAGGTAAAATCGTAATCTTGTCACTCCCAGCTTCAATTTGGTATATTTTATATGAAAGTTGGTTGTGAAATGGATCTGAAAGAGAGTCGGAAAGTTAATGATTGATCTAGGTGACCGGAGATGACGAGGATTCTGTCGGGAGTGGTCGTTGAGCATGACGAGGACGAGAAAGAGAGGATAGTCTTAGCTAGTCCCATGGTTATTGGGGGGTCTCGCTAAGACCTCTTAGTGAAGGGGTTTGTCCATACTAGTCCCCTTTAGTCTCATTAATGTTAGTTCCAGCATGGAACAAACACAGTATTGGACTAATAACTAGTCTAGTCCAGTTCAGTCCAACTTAGTGAGGGCAAACAAACGCCCCCTCATAGTATTATTAACTATAGATCATGATACAAACATACCAGTTATTTATGTTTGTGAAACTAACAAAGCAGGAACGACTAGAGTCAGCCCAAATCTATTTGCACAATCATCCTATTCCTATCACTCCTAATATTAGATTATAAAACATAATAGCAACGTACGAGTTATCTAGCTAGCCATCTACATGTATATTACTGAGCTACGCGCGCGTACACACAAAATAAACTATTAAACGATGGTGGGTTGTGTTGTGCAAGCACTTGGGACCGGCCAACATATACCCCTTCTTAATTTGTTGCCCTATTCATTTTGCAGGCCAAGAAAATGTCAGAATAAAACTAGCTAGCAATAAGCTATAAATAATGTTTTAATATTGGAATTGGATTACTAAAATAATAATAGGTTAGGGGGATAGTATAAGAATGAGGACTGTTTTCCCACAAGCATGTCTCTGCTCGAATGAATATGCAATCATCCTTATATATTTAAATGATGTGGTTGCAGATGCACAAATCAAAGTTATAAAGGTTTTGCATTATTTTTCCTTTCTCTTTTACCCATGATGTTAAAGGGCATAATCAACTTCTTATCATCTCTCTCTCTCTCTCTCTCTCTAGTGTGCTGTGTGAAATCTAGCTCTCTTTTCACTTCGTTGCTTTATTTCTACTTTTCATGGGAAGGGAAAGGTGGGGTTATTTGAATAAAAAGAAACTTAAAAAGCTTACAAAATGCAATTTAATTTGTAATGGTGACGTTATTTATACACACAAAATTGACATCCTAGTTAGCTAGTTGGCAGCCTGAAACATTTTGAATATATAGGTGAAATCATACATGTGTATTGTTAAAGTGTCGGTTTTGTATGTTCAAATATTGATTTTAAAAAGATGGATAAAATTAAATTATTAAACAAGTAATTTGAGGGACTGGGAAGAGAACAAAGGAAAAGACAGAAAGTGCACGTCAGAACAAGCCTGTGGTTGGGCTGTGGTGGTGGATGGGTGGAGAGCTCCAAAGGGAATCCCTTCTCATCCCTCCCTCTCTCTCTCTCTCTCTCTCTCTCTCTCTTCTTCTCTTTCTCTCTCTCTCATGCAAGACATACACATGTCTTACAATTAAGCTTTCTGTTTATGACACAAAATTACTTGTTCCAAATTATCATAGGGTTTTTCCTTGAATTTTTCTTGGTGTTTGTCTGCAACTCGACTCTCACCAGCAAACCGAAGTGGCTCTTGCAGACATAAATTTAATCAAGAGAAAGGTTGGTGCTAGTATTCTATGCTAGCTAGCTACTGGAAAAGTTCATGATTCTTATTTTCCTTTAAACTTAATTTATATGTAGCTTTTTTTTTCTTATTAATTCTGTCTTTTGATTACTGGTTGAATTTTCTTGAAGGGTTTGAAGGTAGAGAGAAGATAAATCATGAAGGCTAGCTAGGGAAAACAGAATATTGGTGGGATTTGTGTGAAGCTGAATTCATCTGTACACATTCTTTTACATATATATAATTCTTTTCTGAACTAGGGTTTGCAGTCAGATCTAAATCCTGTCACAGATGTGAAAGTTGAGATCTGTTGCTCAATTCGTTCATGAAACTGTATACAAACAATTGGTGTCATCCTATCCTATAATTTAAAGTAAAGGGTGTTTTAATGATGAATAAAGGTTTGATGGTGGATGAGAATATGTCAAATCTGACTTGTGCTTCTGGTGATTTAAGTGCTTCTAACTCAAGCATCAGAAATGAGTCATCATCTGCTGGCACAGTCTACCCTCATCCCCCATCCTCAGCACAAATTCAGCAGCAGCAAGCACCGCCACCGCCAAAGAAGAAGAGAAATCTCCCAGGCAACCCAGGTCTCACCAAATCAAAATTAATTAATAACCAACATCGACACAGAGAAATGATATGACTTCTGCACACCTATTTTCTCCCTTCTACACATCTTTCTGCACATCCTGTTTATTCATATCCCTTGAGAATTGTGTAATTCAAATACCAACTATGAATAAACATGAGTGTACAAGAGGATTAAAGGATGTGAGAAAATCACATCCTTCTATATACTTACATATCATGCATGTTAATTTAATTGGTTTTTCTCGTTTAATTTTGGTTTTATATATTAAAATTTTAATTTTGAGCAGACCCGGATGCTGAAGTAATAGCCTTGTCTCCAAAATCACTGATGGCAACGAATAGATTCGTGTGTGAGATCTGCAACAAAGGGTTTCAAAGAGAGCAAAACCTTCAGCTTCATAGAAGAGGGCACAATCTGCCATGGAAGCTAAAGCAAAGGACGGGCAAGGAGGTGAGGAAGAAGGTGTATCTGTGCCCGGAACCAACATGTGTCCACCATGACCCATCAAGGGCTCTTGGGGACTTGACTGGGATCAAGAAGCACTTCTCTAGAAAGCACGGTGAGAAAAAGTGGAAATGTGAGAAATGCTCAAAGCGGTATGCAGTTCAGTCGGACTGGAAAGCTCACTCCAAAGTCTGTGGTACAAGGGAGTATAGATGTGATTGTGGAACCCTTTTCTCTAGGTAAGAGCATTATAGGTAATTAATTATTAATATAGCACTACCAGAGAAAGATTATAACTACATTAACTAGTTTTTAAGAATCAACAACTTAGGATTAATATACTTTAGAATTAATATCCATGCGTGAGTTATTAATTGGTCGGGTATCAATTGATATACATTGTCATATGAATTATGAGTCACATGTTCATGAGTACCAAATACTGTAGATTAATAGTTAGTACCGAACAATCCATAACCTTGATCCTGCACAACCTTTGTGAAATGAGGAGAGAGAAAATCATATGGTAATTAGCTTTTGATGAGTTGTGTTGGGTTACATATATAAAGCGATTAGTGTAAGAACCTTTAATGTGTTTCACGCTTACACACATCTGCTACTGTCTTTTGTCTTCAAAAAACAAAAAGAACGAAAATACAAAAAGGTCCATATGTGAGAGAGAGAGAGAGAGAGAGAGAGAGAGAGAGGACAACACTGTTTAGGTTACTTTTTTATGGTTGGTTTTTCCTTGCTCTTTTTGTTTTCTTGTGGTTTTTTTATTTATTTTTATGATGGGGTAACTCTACACACAGGAGGGACAGTTTCATCACACACAGAGCCTTTTGTGATGCTTTAGCACAAGAGAACAATACAAGCTCTGCAGCTGCCAGATCGGTAATGCCAGCCTCAATAAACCCACTTCTCTCCTCACTCCCCCAACTCCATAGCCATGGCCTCCAAGCTCAATCAGCTGTCAAGAGAGAACAGGATCAGCATCAGCAGCAGCTCCTTCCTCCGTGGCTTTCATTCTTGCCAGAAGGCGGCGAAGCGGCCAGCCTCCCTACTATGAACCTCTCCGCCTCGCCATTATTCTCCACTTCTTCATTCCAGCAATATTATTCTTTTGGCCAAAACCCTAACCCTAGCAGCTCTTCTACTGCCCTACTCCCTGATAACTTCCAACTTCAACAAAACACCGCTTCCCCTCACATGTCAGCCACTGCCTTGCTTCAGAAGGCATCGGAAATGGGTGCGACCATCAGCAAATCCTCCCCTTCCCCATATTTTCTCAAACCACCCACCCACCAAGCTCACATTTCCAACGAAACTTCGCGTGACCAAGCAATACTATTGGATGATGGATTTGGAAACAATGAGAGTAAATCTTCACTCTTCCATGATATGATGATGATGAGTAGCTCTCATGGTTTTGGTCATGATCATCATCAAGTCTCGTCGTCGTCGTTTGGAGATCATCATCATCAGCAGCAGCAGCAGCAGGCTTTCAATGGAATTATGGTCGACGGTAATTTCGTCGAGATTAATAATAATAATAATAATCCTCCAAATAATTATAATAAACCGAGAAGTACTGACAACAACAACGAGGGTTTGACGAGAGATTTCTTGGGACTTAGAGCGCCATTTTCATCAGCAGCAGCATCACATGGCGGCCATGGTGATTTATTCAGTATTAATATGGTGGGGCTCGACCATCACCACCATGTGAGTACTTCTTCTTCTTCTCCAGCTGCTTATAACAATGGACAGCAGAATGATCAGAACCAAACATCGTGGCAAGGTTAGTTTGGTCATTTTCAGCATGTAGTCATTAATTTTCCTTCCCTGTAGAGAGAGAAAGACAGCAGTTGCAAACTTACCATGTCTGAGGAATTCTTGAATATTCTGGTTAATAGGCTGTTTGAATGGTGCTCCAATCTTGCACTATTCTTTTTTCTTGCTTTATTATTTTGAATATTTGGTCTTTTTATAATAGTTTTCTGCTTTTTTATATTTTACTTTGCAATCAATATGGTTACAAGCCACCGACGATGATATATTCCAACTTCGAGCAAATAATTGATTGTAGTGTGATGTGGTGGTCTACAATGATACGTGAGATTATTTTTGCTCAAGATGATTTAAGATTCTGATCACGATTGAAAGCTCATTTAAAATAAGCAAAAGTGTTTAAGATCATCAAAAGTGTATTTGATCATCTTTGAGAAAACAAAAAGTTAAAATCGTTTTTGTATTAAAATACACTTTGAAATGCATTCCAAAAGAAACACCTTCTATGTTTGTCTTCAATAAAACACTTAGAGTGTTTGTTCAAGAAGCACATGCACATTTTTTTTTAAATGATTTGCGATTTTGAGTTTTTTTTTTCTTTAACAAATCAAGTTTTAAGTTTTAAAAAATCACTTTCAAACAGACTTTTATATTTTAAAGCGTATTTCTCTGATTCACCGTTTGTATAACTATGTCAATTTTTACTATGAACTTTTTATTTTGAGCAATACCTCATTGAACTTATAAATAGCTAAATCTCTCCTTACTCCTAAATTTCCTTACATCTCTTTTATTTTTCCGTCCATATTTGCCATGGGGGCTAGCAAGTGAGCTACTAACAAAATGATCACGTGCTTGCCGCATGACAAAATTTAACGGAGACATGGATATGATGTAGAAAAATTAATAGTACAAAGTAAGTGGTAAAACGTTTTGGAAGTAATTGGTTAAAATAAAAGTTCAAAGTAAAAATTGAAACAGGTTACAAATTTTCAAGAATAAATCGGTGAATTACTCTATTCCAAATTACTTTAATTTATTAGAGGCAAATTCAAACTTGAGTGCAAATGTTATCAACTAACAAAACCCGCGTAGCTGATTGCATTAAGTGATTAAGTACTCAACTTTTAATGTATATATCCGTAATCACAACCTATACATGAACGCACACATGCACACGAATTTGTTTCAGAATGTGACCAGACAAACTATTTGATGTCTCAGAAATGATAATAATTAAAGCCTATGAAGACGCTGAGAGAAAGATTCGACAGTACAGTACTGCATCACTGAACATTGATGTGTTCATATCATATATATCAAAGCTTTTTCTTTCTGAATATGCCATATCTGAATTATATGTGGATGTTCAACGCAAAAAGTAGATGCTTTGTGCACAATGTGCAGTGCAGCTGCTCCATAGCTCTCTCGTGTTCGTTTCAATCCCGAGGCTGTGACTGAGAAAATAAAAGCAACGTAGAAACCCCACCTAGTTAGCCTCGATCATGTTCATGCTACGACTAAGTTTAATAGAAAAGCTTGATAATACTTATGCATGGTAAATATGTTCTTTTTGGAAAAGCACCCACTCATGAAGTACTTCTCAAGTGTTTCTTCCAAAAAGCACTTTGAAAATGCTTGGTACAGGAACAATTTCAAACGAATCCTGAAAGTTTGATATTAGTATGTCGTAGAACAAGCGAGACATACACAAGGCCACCGTTGTGGGTACTTTTCTTCCTTTTCCTTCCCCTTGGGCCTTGGCCTCTGGTTACTTGATGACTGATGATTTGAGTTGGGTCGACGCAATTGACCCATTTATATTGGGCCGTCAGTTCAATCACCCCTATGAGATAACATGTAGTGTCACTGTCAATCACAATTACAATTCACAAGTCACAAAAATAACCTAATGTAGATTGACCTGTGACGTTCTGGATTCTAGACTCTCATAATGTATAGTGTTAAAAGACAAGTACTTTTAATTACTTATAAATACTTTGTCCTAAGCTCGTTTTGCGTATGTGAAGTGAGAATAAAATGATCAACTTAACCCAGTTGCACTTCTTGAGCTTGTTGTTTGTTAAATTGAGAGTCATCATATTCGGCTATTGTAAATAATGAATTATTATAATAATTAACTCATTATGTAACTTAACCCGGAATCTTCATTTTGATATAGTTCATAGACAATGCTTTTTGTAGGAATACTTTCCATACCTCCAAGGGTAAATTGGGGATCTAGATATCCGTCCCACCGAGGACAATATGGACAGTTTATCTCTAAGCATGCTCCTGGGACCTTCGTAATCTCTCCCTCTCCGGAAACCTTCCAAAGCTCCGCGCTTTCCCCCGTTTTCCTTCTCATTTTCTCGCCATCAAAACACCACCGCGTGCTTACGGACCGACCCATCAACGCCTCCGGAGTTTTGAGTTAGAGAGAAAAAGGCGCGGTGGATTTAGAGGGAGGAACAATCAGACATTTTTGGCCTTCGAGCAAGAGATGGCTTTGAGGCGCCTGATCACTCAGGTCGGTTGAATCTCTCAGCTGGGGTTCCAAGTCTGTGAATTTATGCAGTTTTCAGCTTTTTATATGCGATAGAATTGTCTTCCCAGTGAAATAGTGTGTTTCTTTTAACTTGATCTCGAAAACCTTAATTCCTGTATTTTGATTGCTTAGGAATTTGGTCGTTAGGTAAATTTCTGTAACCATGTTGTTCATATTTGCGGTGTTGCGGTATACGGGTTTGTTTCGGTTCGAGTTTTATGGGTTTACACCAAGGAGATGCTTACATTGTCAAGACGTTGGAAACTAATAATTTAGATGTTAAAATATGTACCAATTGGGAACCCAATGTGAGATGGACCTTTTGAGCTCATTACGAAAATTTGGTGTTATCTGAATTTTTCGTTTTGTCTTAGTTTGTTTCTTGTATCAGCAAATGAACGGAGAGTTATTTGAAAGGTCCTTCTAGGCGGTTCAAAGGCAGATTATGAGCGGTCGAGGTTGCGTTGTTTCTTTTCGATAGGAGTGTGCATAGTCGTATTTTAAGGGTTGGGTCACCTCTTTTGGTCTTAAAAGAATGAAGAAGTTTGATATTTTTGTTGGTTTAGACATACTATTATCAAAATCCCTCCCTTTCCATCGTTGAGAACTTGCAATCAATGCCTTAATGAATGCTGTGCTCGAGTTTGTTTTTTCCAATTAAGTTTTAATTTCCTATCTCAACGAGCAAAAGGATGCAACCAATTTAAATTTTAATTGCCTTCTTAGACATACTTACTGTTGTTTCCTTGGGCTCTTTTTAACTCCATGTTATTTCTTCAACAGGTTTCAAGGCATCGATCAGAGTTGGGACAGCTGACAAAAGTGGTTGCCAGAACTTATCATCCTACCAACAGGTTCGGAGGAGGTGCCGGAGGTATCACAAATTAAAAATGTTTTGATTTGTATATATTTTTTTCGTTCATTTCAAACTTCCAAAGAATTATGTTTCTTGTTTATTATCTTGTCAATTTGTTCCTTTAGGTACCTCATTGTTTAGGCTTTAAATGAAAGACAGAATACTCATCTCCATTATCTTCACTTATAGAAATGATCGCTTACTTTTAAACCTTATGCAGGGAACAAGTTTTTAAGTGCTCAAGAAAGGTTCAAGTCGAGCTATGTTGGCAATTTCGCTTGTAGAGTACGCGATGCCGATGAAGCTAGTGAAATTTCCTATCTGAAAGAACTTTACAATCGGAGTGATTATGAAGCAGTGATAAGAGCATTTGAAAGTCAACCATCATTACATTCTAACCCTTCAGCACTTTCTGAATATGTGAAAGCATTGGTAAGAGTTGGCAGGCTGGACGAGAGCAAGTTACTCAAGACATTGCAGAGAGGTGGGTAATGGAACATGGTTATGTTTCCTTTGTAATTGTTTATACCAAAATTATACCATATTTCGTCTTTATCTTGTAGACTTGTCTAGAGTGTGCTAAGCTTATGGATGAAGTAGAGTTTATAAAAGTGAATTGGATGATTGTGTTTTAGTACCCTGCTTTATTACAACTAAATTCCCTTTCTTTTTGTGATATAGGGATCCTGAACTTCTGTTGTATTTTCTGTACGAATAATGTTATGCTTACTACATATTTTTTAGATTTTTTTCACCTTGACCTGACTTATAAATTTGAGCTCTATTCTACAAGTTTTGTAGGTGTTGCTAACTCTGCAAGGGAGGAAGAAAGCATTGCCGGCTTCTCAGTTCTCAGGAATTTTGGAAAATCAACAAACGAAGGTATTCTTGGAACTGCAAGTGCTCCTATTCATATGGTGGCTACAGAAGGAGGTCAGTTTAAAGAGCAGCTGTGGCGTACAATTCGCACAATTGCACTGGCCTTTCTTATGATATCTGGCATTGGAGCACTCATTGAGGATAAAGGAATAAGCAAAGGTATTACAATCTCCTGGTGCTTTAGACTCCCCTGCCCATTGATTAACATGCATTCTAAATGATGAATGTTTTCCTTTTAATTTTCCATTTCCACATTTCAGGACTCGGACTAAATGAGGAGGTTCAACCTAGCATGGAATCAAACACAAAATTTAGCGATGTTAAGGGTGTTGATGAGGCTAAATCCGAGTTAGAGGAAATTGTTCACTATCTTCGGGATCCTAAGGTTGTATCAACATTATGTATGGAAGAATATGTAATATGAAGACCTTTTACTATCACCCTATGCCCCCTGATTTCTGGGATGGGGGCAATATCATTGCTATTTAATCCAAAATAATGTGATGATTTTGGAGGTGACCTATTAGCGCAAAGGGCTTGAAAAGGTCTCGATTCACTCAACAAAATTTCCCCTCATTTGCATTGTGTTCCTTTAAATCAATCCAAGAATACAATCTTGAGTACCTTGATCTTGTGGAGAACTAACTTTGGTTTAGCTGGAGATGGATGATATGCCAAATCCATCCTTAGTAGTGCCATTTGTGTCCCATGCTTGCACTCTCTCTATCTTTTTGTAATTGTAGGGCATGCCCCTTAATGCGATTTCCCTTGGTGCAGCGTTTTACTCGTCTAGGTGGCAAGCTCCCAAAAGGTGTTTTGCTTGTTGGTCCACCTGGCACAGGAAAAACCATGTTAGCAAGAGCCATTGCTGGAGAAGCAGGGGTTCCTTTCTTTTCATGCAGCGGCAGTGAGTTTGAAGAGATGTATGTTGGTGTTGGGGCTCGAAGGGTGAGGGATCTTTTCTCGGCTGCAAAGAAGCGGTCACCTTGTATAATATTCATTGATGAGATAGACGCAATAGGAGGAAGCCGAAACCCAAAGGATATGCAGTACATGAAAATGACCCTTAATCAGTTACTTGTTGAACTTGATGGTTTTAAACAAAATGAAGGAATTATTGTCGTTGCTGCTACTAATTTCCCAGAGTCTCTGGACAAGGCATTGGTGAGACCTGGACGGTTTGATCGGCATATTGTTGTTCCAAATCCTGATGTTGAAGGGCGAAGGCAGATTATGGAAGCCCACATGTCGAAGGTAATCCTTTTATGATGGTTTTTTGTAACTCCACCTTGAATTGGAAGGGTCTTTGGTCACAACCATCTTCTGCAATGGCTTCTTCCATTACACATCAAACGGAACATAATATGTTTGGGCCTTATGGTGTATGGGCATATTTTGGCTGTCGTTGTTTTTGTTCTTCTTTTATATATCTTACGTTATACGACTTTGTTCAGTAAGTTGTATTTTAGATTGATGCAGCAGATTCTTTAGAACTAGAAGTCACTCCAAGACTAATCAAGATGTTCTTTGACAGGTTCTGAAGGCCAATGACGTAGATTTGAGTATTATTGCTAGAGGAACTCCGGGGTTCTCCGGAGCTGATCTTGCGAACTTGATCAACGTTGCTGCTCTGAAGGCTGCCATGGACGGTTCTAAAGCAGTGAATATGGCTGATCTTGAATATGCAAAAGACAAGATTATGATGGGAAGCGAACGCAAGTCAGCCGTTATATCTGATGAGTCAAGAAAGCTAACAGCTTTCCATGAGGGTGGGCATGCACTTGTAGCAATCCACACCGATGGTGCTCTTCCAGTTCACAAGGCAACAATAGTTCCTAGGGGTATGGCGCTTGGCATGGTTGCCCTGCTGCCCGAGATGGACCAGACAAGTGTCTCACGGAAACAGATGCTTGCAGAGCTCGATGTTTGTATGGGGGGGCGTGTTGCAGAAGAGCTCATCTTTGGAGAAAGTGAAGTTACTTCTGGTGCATCAAATGATCTCTGGAAAGCAACTTCGGTGGCTAGAGCAATGGTTACAAAGTACGGTATGAGCAAACAAGTTGGGCTCGTCAGTCATGATTACGACGACAACGGTAGGAGCATGAGCACAGAAACTAGGTTGCTCATTGAAGAAGAAGTGAAGTACTTATTGGAAAGGGCATACAACAATGCAAAAACCATCCTCACCGAACACAGCAAGGAACACCACGCCCTTGCTAATGCTTTAATAGAGAAGGAAACACTCACCGGAACTCAGATAAAGTCCTTGCTTGCACAAGTAGACTCCCAACAGCAGCAGCAGCAGCAACCGCACCAACAAGTAGTTGCAGCGAAGAGCGACTCACAGTCTAAGCCAGTACCGCCCTCCACCCCCAACGCGGCTGCTTCTGCCGCAGCCGCTGCATCCGCTGCTGCAGCTGCCGCAACTGCTGCAGCCAAGTCCACAGGTATTGCACCCGTCGGATCCTAGCACGGGCCAGGTTGATGAGTCGCGGGCATGTATTTATCCGTGTCAATGTTAGTGAAGTTTTACCGTCACCAGGCTCTGTTCGGGTACCGTATTACGCTGCTGCCACTCCGTAGTCAGATTGGCTGGGAATTTAGAAGAGTCTGAAATGCGATGAGTCAGTGTAGGAGTAATAATTAGAAGGCACGGGAGAACATCCCTTTGCCTATTTTTGATTTTTCATCCTCTCTGATGGTTGTTGTTTGTACAATAAACAATAATGGATTCCTGAATTTTTCTCAATTTTTATTCCAACTCTTCATTATTAATTCTAAAAAGTTGGCAAACCGATTAAAAATCGTGAGTGTCGTCTCATATTTTTTGAGAAAAATGGTATTGCTAAGTTTCTACTTGACATCATTTTAACGTACAATAGTTATACTTTTTACCAAGCTGAGAAAAAGTCTTTCAATTTAAAAGTTAGGTGGTTCTGTTAATCATCAAAACGTTATTTTTAGTTGCACTGAGTTAGGTCCCCTTTGCATAAAGATTGTCGTCGCACTTCTCGATAGTCGGTCCGAAATCTGAATCGTCCTCCGCCTGGCGCCATAGAGTTTCCTCAGTCCAACTCTCTAATCCATGTCGGTGACTCGCCCGACTCCGACGCAGAAGCAACCAGGTAAATCTGATAAATTTTCCTTCCCAGAATTTTAGTTCCTTCTCTTTGCAGAGATTTTCCAAAATTTCCTGGCCATGGATGCTAAAAAAGAACCAATCTTTTCGCAAACCCAGTTCATAAAATTCTCAAATTTATCGTCTTTTGAGTGATCAAAGGGTGTCTCTGTAAGTTTTTTGATCTTGGGTTCGAAACTAATTTCATTTTAATCTCCATAATATACTAATTTATGTTCGGTTTTATTGTCTGGTTGTCGATATGTTCTAGCTTAATTATGTTCGTAACAGGTTCAATGTGTTCCTTTAACATGTATTGGCTGCATAAATTTTGAAGAAAATCTTTTCGAATTCCGTCGGCAGTTATTCAACAGCGCAGGATTGTTGTAGAAAACAAGCATGGGGAGAAGCTTGTCGGGATATTACATGAGAGGGGTTCGAAGGATCTCGTTGTGGTGTGCCATGGCATCCACTCATCAAAGGTTGTTATTGGCTACGACAAACAAACTATGTCTTTGTCAATTGTATGACTGAAAGATCCAGAAATTTGAAACATTTATTCATTAGTCACTTGAGTAAGAGCAGGTTGTAACCAATCGGAATCTATCTGTTTTTTGTTACCTTCGCGAGCGTAAGCGTGTGTATTATGTTGTTTGTGCACTAAATGTCATCTGTTCGAAGATGGTGGGATAGATGGTTGAATTTACAGTCTTTTTGTATTATCTCTAGGAACGCATTCCCATGGTGAACATTGCCGCTGTGTTAGAAAACGATGGTATAAGCGCCTTCCGCTTTGACTTCGCTGGAAACGGGTAAGCTATTTGCTGGTTGTTATGCCATACCT
The DNA here is from genome assembly GCF_963583255.1 of Pyrus communis. Taxonomy (NCBI): domain Eukaryota; kingdom Viridiplantae; phylum Streptophyta; class Magnoliopsida; order Rosales; family Rosaceae; genus Pyrus; species Pyrus communis. The sequence continues at coordinate 3,428,070 of NC_084803.1, forward strand.
CGTAGGGACAACATATGCAGTTATAAGAAGTTTATATTTATGCATACCTCCTAGGGAAAGTGAAGGTTTGTTTCGATATGGTCACTATCGAAGAGAAGCTGATGATATACGCGCTGTAGTTCAATACTTTCGTGGGAAGGATTATGTAGTAACTGCAGTTGTTGGTCACAGTAAAGGTCTGTCTATAATTTTGCTCTTTTAGAACCAAAGCGTAACTTGAGAAACAAAAGGAGGAACGGAACGATGTTTGAAGTTACTGCTGACATGTTTCTTGCAGGGGGGAATGCAGTGATCTTGTATGCTGCAAAATACAGTGATGTTCGTGCAGTTGTAAATATTTCTGGCCGATTTGATCTGGAAAGAGGCATGGAAGGTCGCTTAGGTAAAGATTTTCGACAAAGAATCAAGCGAGATGGATTTATTGACGTTAAGAACAGAAGAGGTAAGCTATCATATGCAGTTATTCTTATTTTCCATAAACACAGCTGTCTTATCATAGTCGTTCTTTCAACAGTGTGGAATTTACAAGTCCTTCGTTTACAAACCCATTTGTCTATATAAAGTTTGCAACTGCGTATCTACTTGTTAATAGGTACATTTCAGTATCGTGTCACCGAAGAAAGTTTGATAGAGCGTCTAACAACTGATATGCGTGCAGCCTGCCAATCGATTAATCAAAATTGCAGGTCAGTGATTGCAACTTGCCTCATAGATTACTTCTCCAATCTTCTGCTAATGATTATCCATAAAAATTCGGTTGATTACATTTTGCATTATCTGCAGGGTTTTGACAGTTCATGGATCAAATGATAAAATTGTTCCTTTTGAAGATGCTTTTGAGTTTGACAAGATTATACCTAATCACAAAGTATCGATCGTGGAAGGAGCTGATCACGAATACACTTTACACCAAAACGAGCTGGCTTCGATCGTGTTGGACTTCATCAAGGAAGATTTTCACCAGGACATGGATCTGTCTAAGCAGTCACCATCTAGCACAAGAGCCGATAAATCTCTCGATTCACGATTGTGATCTTAACCTCATTGTCGTAAGTTGTAAATCTTTCTGGTTTAGGATGTCAAAATCTTCTGACAAATTGGCGAATCGTTATCAAAGTAATACAAGTATCAACGTTTAAACATCGAAATTTTATTATTTGTTAGGAATTGAAACTGACTGCAACGAGCAATCACTGACAAGTAGTAGCAAAAGTAACCTACTAACTAACAACAGAGGTGATACAGATCGATAACGTCCTCAGTACGTATACAACTACTAATCACATATACACTAAACCACTCAACTATGCTGTGACAGTCTTCGGCTTAGCCCCGATTTTTCTCCAAGATACACTGGGCATTATCTGCTTTGTGTCGACGCGATCCTTGTACTTAATAGCAAAATTGAGCAATGAATCCAAAAGAGAGTCCGAAAGAAGGTGCGGTTTCAGTCCCAACTCAATAAGTTTAGTGTGTTTAGCATTGTAGTAGTGCTCCTCAGCTTCAACTCTAGGGTTTGGGACAGAGGTGGTTTGCACATCAATTCCGAGCTTCTCTCCAGCTTTTGTAACAAGTGCCGCAAGTTGATTGACGGAAAACTGCTCAGTAAATTGATTGAAGACCCTAAACTCACCGGCCTTTGCTGGGTTTGCGATGGCAATTTCAACACACTGAACTGTGTCTCTTATGTCAAGATATCCCCTGGTCTGGAAGATCAAAATTCATACATATTAGTACATGGGAATTGGGAAGTAATGCAATGCGACTTCTTTGATGCACTCGAAAAGAAAGCTTTGTATTGAAGGATTTTACCTGACCCCCTTTGCCATACACGGTAAGCGGATGACCGACAGCAGCCTGCACGCAGAACCGGTTTAATGCAGTTCCAAAAACTCCATCATAATCAAACCTGTTATTGAGTTCTTCATGCATCTCAGTTTCATCGGTTCTCACTCCATATACCACTCCTTGATTTAGATCAGTGGCTCTAATCCCCCAAGCCTTGCAAGTGAAGGCTATATTATTCGAATCATGAACCTTGCTCAAATGGTAGAAAGAGCTCGCTTGCTTCGGGTAGGGCAAAGTATCTGTTCTCCCGTTATGAGTAATTGTAATGAAACCCTCCTCAATGTCAATATTTGGAGTCCCATATTCTCCCATGGTCCCGAGCTTCACGAGATGACACTCCTCTCTGAACTCTTTTATAGCAAAGAGAACATTCAGAGTTCCAATCACGTTGTTATTCTGCGTAAATACTGCTCTTGACCGATCAATCATGGAGTAAGGGGCAGACCGCTGTTCCCCGAAATGAACAACAGAATCAGGCTCAAAAGACTTGAAGGCTTCTGACAAGAACTCGAAATCACAAACATCACCAATGTAGAGTTCAATGGACTTTCCAGTGAGAGCTTTCCAACAACGGATACGATCATGGATAGAGGCGATTGGAGTCAGGGAACCAAGACCGAGCTGGTGATCAAAGAGACGGCGCACAAGGCTATCAACAATGGCAACCTCATAACCTTTCTTGGATAGGTGAAGGGCTGTGGCCCAACCACAGTAGCCATCTCCACCGACGACCAGCACCCGCTGTGGTTTGGAAGCTCCGCCTGAACTCTCATTAACGCCGTAGCTCGGTTCATTTGGGGCTTCCCTACTTGCAGAGAGTGTGGTTGCACGCACCGTGCAAGTACCAGTCTGTGACCTCTCCCCTTGCAGGATGATCCTCCCAAATGGGGTTTTGGAAGTCTGAAAAGTTAAAGAGGAAGGAAATGCGATCGAGTGTTGGATCAATGGTTTGGTGTAGGGTTTACCACCAGAGGAGAATTTTAGAGAACAGGAAGTTGAAAGCAAATGTGCCATCAATTTTTGCTTCCCCTTACTCACAAATACCTGCAAAGAACGATCCAAAATGTTCAAATCCTTCGTTTGTTTTTTTCAGACAAGATGATATATATTCTAAACTCCTCTAATCTACGGGAGAAGGATTCGAACTTGGGTGCATGCCGCGACATTAAAAAGTCCGTCCATTTAAATCCTTAGTAAGTTTCATGTACTGATTTCATAACAGCAAAACAAAGAACATATTTCCAATGAAGCAAACACCCAATAATCTTTCGCAGAAAATATCCACACAGAAAGCAGATTTCTTTAGACACCCAACACAGTTGTAAAAAATTTAAACTCTTACGCTATGTCTTCGGATAAAGAACAAAATTAAACCAGCTTAAAATTCAGGGAAACACACAGACTAAATACAAGACTTAATTCAGCAGATAAATAAAAAAAGAAGAAGAAATATTAGAGTGAGTTCTTACTGTAACAGGATCAGCAGAGAGTGCAGGAAATAAGTGATGAAAGAAAGAGTGAAGACTGTTTTGGTGTGTTGGGGGATTTAGGGGAGGAAGGAGAAGAATCAAAAGCAGCAGGCGGAGGAATATCCCTCTTATCCATTCTCCAAAATGGGCTCGACTGACCCGAAATACAAACTAGTCCATAACCAGAAAAGCCCACTCAATGTTCGAGGCTACTACATTTCAAGGCTTAGTAAAAAAATTCATTCCCAATAAGTCAGAAAATAGGATTAGATTCTCTTTCTTTTTTGGGTAAAATAAAATTGGGCTACATCTAGCCCCAAAAAACAGTGGGTCCCATAAAAAAAAGAAGTAGTAACCCATGTGAGCAAAATTCCATTACTCTCTATTTACTTACGAATACACTTATACTCTATTTTTGTCATTTTTATATTCTTTTTTCTTACATATTTTTCTTGCAATTTGGTTAATTAATTATTGTTTTAAATTTCATAAGAATTCAAATTTCAAATCAATTTAACGTTCTTGGGTATTGGTGGGTGAAAATTTTAAATAAATCTTTTTTCAAAATTGTATGATACTAGTTTACCAATTTGTGTTAGGTAAATTGTTGTGTTTTACGTGGAAAAAAAATTAGAGTGCGGAGTGGGGGTTTGTATCTATCAACATATGAGATTGAGATAAGAAAATCTAATCCAACAAAAGGTTCATAAGTGATGAAATCTAATTTGTCCAAATTTGAACTTTTTTAGGTTAAAAGGTTCTGTTGACCCTAAAAATTACAAAGCCTACGTGGCACGCATGCCGAGTAACTAATAAGCTAACTACGTCATTCGGTTGAATGTCGGGCGTGCCAACTCGTCGGCCGAGGAGTAAAATTTGTTGATGTTGCGTTGAGCGCATTGCTGACTTCTTTATCTTGCGACTGCGGACGAGGAAGAAACAAATCTCGGCCTTTGGATTCTCGAGCTTGAAGACAAGGCTGCTAATTCTGCGAAGTTCACAAATTGTCGGCGCCGGATTCGGTTATAGTGATTATATTCGTGAAAGTATAAGCACGTCGAATCGACACTAGACTGTACGGACACAAGTATTCAAAGGTGATGTATGTCTTGATGGTAAATGTGGTTCGGCCGTCAGAATGCTGAACTTTGAAACTCACTTGTGAGTATCCAATTATAAAATCACTCGGCGTTCAATATGCCGAATGTCGTAACTCGTAACACCTTACTTCGACGAGAATACTAATAAGATGACCTCTGCCAATAAGGATTCGGAAACCCTATCGACCGAGACTTGAATAGGTAACCAGTTGACCTCAACGCAGTGCTGTTTATCCAAACTGAAGGTGCTCTTCGGTCGGCTGATTCTACGGCGACAGTGCTGTTTATCCAAATTGAAAGTGTTCGCCAGTTGCCTTCACAGTGCTGTTTATCCAAACTGAAGATGTGTCGGCAGGAAAAAGAAAAGAAAAAATCTCAAGATGTTTGAGAGGTTTTGCGTAGAGCAATTGTGTGTTGAATTGGCGGTCCCTTGAAATATTGCACGGCGTCTTGTATTTATAGGGACGAGTACGCGCTGGTTGATAAGCTGATAAAGACTCCCAAGCTATTAAAACTCTTCCACTGACTTGATCCTCGGATAAGCCTTACTACACCCAGGACTCTGAACTTAGTAAAAAATGCAACCAATTTCGATTCTTGTGTTTAGACTTATCACATCGAATCCCAAAATAATTTGTAGGCTTGAATTTGGACAAATAATGTTCATCTAAACAACCACGAATTATATATATACATATATATATGTATATACATACATACATACATACATACATATATATATATATATATATATATATAGTTTGCCTTCCATTATTTCACATGGCATGCAGACTTATACGGCAACCACTAATTATCTATATATATATATATATATATAAAATTGATAGCTTTTCACATGGCATGCAGGCCAAGTCCATCATCAATCCAATTCATCTGACAACATCCATAAACAACCTAGCCTACTTAGGTCTCCTATCTCACCATTATCCAAGCCTTGCAAATCCCATGCTATGCCACGTGATCAGAATCCAAGCCGAGTTGCTCTAATCCACACGGAACACTGCTAACAAATCCAAATTAAATTGGATTGTTCTGCCTGCTTCATTATCTGACACCGTGCATATCCCAATAGTCCACCATCATTCAAATTAATTGGGATTTAGACAAATATGAGGTTTAAATAATTTAATATATTACTAAGAGATAATATCATGATTAAATTCACAATATTATTTCTCAATAATAATTAAAAATTATTTCAACCATTTTGTCCTTCAATGGTCCAAAATTCTGCTCATTCAACGGCCTCGATTGTTCGGGCCGAAAGTGTAAAATCGGGTCCAAACATTGTCCCCCAGTTTCCTTGAGCTTCGGCTCGTAAGCCGAATGGTTAAGGAAATTAGTCATCAAATATCCTTCCTCGGCAAGGCTTAAAAATAAACAGGCCTCATGCCTAGCTCGGCAATTTGCTGAGTATCCATCATTGACCAACCACCTTGGCTAGCATGTGTACGGACATGACTAATAAAAGTGGCTGAGGAACAACATCATGGCCGAGGACATCAGGGGGTCTTATAGTGGCTGAGGAACATGCAATTAGCTATATATGTTTGATGGGCATATATATTACTTGGAAAGTATACCTTGATGAGTTGGCCGAGCTCGGCCTTTAATAAAAACTTTTGTCTCTTCCCCAATGGTATTCTGACATAACTTGGAAGCAAATCATGATTCCCCTCCTGCAACCGTATAGCCATAGGGTGAAGCCTACTGCCATTCTTGTCCATAAATCACATCACACTCTGAAGCAAGCTATATATAAAACCCCATGGAAATATTGGAACCACATGAAGACCTACCATCTAATAAAGGTGGCCTTTTCCAAATGGCTTTGTTAAAACCAAGACTTATATATATATATATATATAGGTCATGATAGTACCATATTTGAGTCACATCAAATCTTTTTGCTTTACCAACCCAGTGCCCACCTTTCAACTATTATAAAATGAAGGGGAAGTGGAACCATGTTAGGGAAAATGAAATCATGACGTCTAGGGAAAGTGGAATCATGACATCCACTTTTTAAAAATTTTCTCGACTTTCTCGACCTACCATCGACTTCGGCCTAATGGTTTATCTTGGCCGAATCCTTATGCATAATCACATGCATCGGCTTACGGCCGACTGCACACTGCACCAAGGTTCCCCCCCCCCCCCCAAAGCTTCCATCTTCCATTCCTTTGGCAATGACATTTTTGTACGGGGTACGAAATATGGATCGATCGTTGCCCCCTATTTTCTTATGCACCATCTGCTCAAATAGCCAGATGGTTAAGAAAATAATTTATTGGTCCTTTCTCCCTTTTTATTTATTATTATTATTATTATTTTTTAGACGAAAACAAAAGTGGCCATACCATAATCAGGAGGAGGCCAACGATGCTTTATCCCAAGTCAGGATCTTTTTATATCAAAAATTTCACTTTGAGTTTTCTCAAGGCCAAATAAATAACACCTCCAAATGTGTTTGGCTTGACGAAAGATTTTTTTATCAACCGCCGAATGTGTTGAACAATCATTATGCCCCCCAAGCATAATTACTTCGTTAATTTCGGCCTTTAACTCAAATAACTGAGCCGAACGAGATTGCTCTCTACCGGCTTTATTGCCAATAACCATATCGATTATTATGGTTTTGGAACCTAAGACCATGTCTTTAATTACCATATCAATTGATGTGGTTTTTTCGTCTGAAGCTGTGTATCGGCCTTATTCGTCATTGGAACACTCATCTGACAAATCATTTTCTGAGTCAATTTTTGGCTCAGAGATTTGAACATTTTCTTCTAGGCCTACCACACTTTCAATCTCGACCGAAAAAATAGGTGGCCTAGGTTTTCCTTCTTGGCCGACCATATTTTCAGTCTCGACCGAAAAAATAGTTGGCCTTTGTTCTTCAGCCAAATTAACAATTTTTTTAGGCCGAATGTTGGTTGTGGCCAGAACGGAAAATTGCCCCCGGTCTTTTCAACCAACCATTTCTCAAATGGAATCGATTTTTAGTAAAAAACGTAAGGAAAATATTTTCCATCTAGCCAGGTATTAAATCGAGTCTTGTCTTCATTTACCCATTGCTTTTGCAGGGTAATATGAGTTTTTATTCTCAACATGTAAGTGAATGACTTTTGCATCTCTGTATGGCCACGAAGAATTTTTCCCACTTCCAAAGATCTTTTTCGTTCCTCATTGTGTTTTTTTGATTCCTCTAAGAGCTCGTACAATCGGCTATGTGGAGCCGGATTGGAATCTTGATATATCATTTGAACTTTGTAGTTTTAGCACTGGATCCTACCGGGCGTGCCAAAATGTTGACCCTAAAAATTACAAAGCCTACGTGGCGCATAGGTCGAGCTTCTAATAAGCTAACTACGTCATTCGATTAAATGCGGGGCGTGCCAACTCGTCGGCCGAGGAGTAAAATTTATTGATGTTGCGTTGAGCATGTATATTCATAAGAGTATAAGCACGTCGAATCAACAACAGACTGTACGGACACAAATATTCAAAGGTGATGTATGTCTTAATGGTAAATGTGGTTCGACAGTCAGAATGCCGAACTCTGAAACTCACTTGTGAGTATCCAATCATAAAATCACTCGGCGTTCAATACGCCGAATGTCGTAACTCGTAACACCTTACTTTGACGAGAAGGTTAATAAGATGACCTCTGCCAATAAGGATTCAGAAACCCTTCTCAACTAAGACTTGGATAGGTAACCAGTCGGCCTCGACGCAGTGCTGTTTATCCAAATTGAAGGTGCTCCTCGGTCGGCTGATTCTACGGCGACAATGCTGTTTATCCAAATTGAAAGTGTTCGCCGGTAGCCTTCATAGTGTTGTTTATCCAAACTGAGATGTGTCGGCGGGAAAAAGAAAAAAAAAATCTCAAGATGTTTGAGAGGTTTTGCGCAGGGCAATTGTGTGTTGAATTGGCGGTCCCCTGAAATATTGCACGACATCTTGTATTTATAGGGACGGGTACGCGCTGGTTGATAAGCTGATAAAGACTCCCAAGCTATTAAAACTCTTCCACTGACTTGATCCTCGGATAAGCCTTACTACACCCAGGACTCTGAACTTAGTAAAAAATGCAACCAAATTTGATTTTTGTGTTTAGTCTTATCACTTCGAATCCCAAAATAATCTGCAAGCTTGGATTTGAACAAATAACATTCATCTAAACAACCACCAATTATATATATAGTTTGCCTTTCACTATTTCACATGGCATGCAGACTTATACGGCAACCACCAATTATCTATATATATATATATATATATATATATATATAATTGATAGCCTTTCACATGGCATGCAGGCCAAGTCCATCATCAATCCAATTCATTTGACAACATCCATAAACAACCTAACCTACTTAGGTCTCCTATCTCACCATTATCCAAGCCTTGCAAATCCCATGCTATGCCACGTGATCAGAATCCAAGTCGAGTTGCTCTAATCCACACGATAAACTGCTAACAAATCCAAATTAAATTGGATTGTTCTGCCTGCTTCATTATCTGACGCTGTGCATATCCCAATAGTCCACCATCATTCAAATTAATTGGGATTTAGACAAATATGAGGTTTAAATAATTTAATATATTACTAAGAGATAATATCATGATTAAAATCACAATATTATTTCTCAATAATAATTAAAAATTATTTCAACCATTTTGTCCTTCAATGGTCTAAAATTCTTCTCATTCAACGGCCTCGATTGTTCGGACCGATAGTGTAAAATTGGGTGCAAACAGGTTCATAAAAAAATTAAAATAACACGTCCAAAAATTAACTTAAGAAAAATTAACACACAAAAAAATTACTACATAAAAAAAAATACAAGCCCATATAAGGTCCGAAAGAAATAATTCATCATTGGAAGAGATTCTATTATAAAGCTTCAAAGATTCACCAAGGTATAAAATGGACCATATCTACCATTTTTCTAGTTCTATGTAATAAAGCCCTTCTACATTTCTTTTATTTTTCTGTCCATCTTTGCCACGGGGCTAGCAAGTGAGCCACGAACGAGAGTGATCACGTGCTTGTCGGGTGACAAGTACGAACGGACTATGAATTTCAGGCGAAAGGTTCGGTGTCCCTCCATGGAACTCACAAAATGTCCATGAGTCCATCCCTCCACCCAAATATCCACCCCTCCAAGGGTAAAACGGGGCTGTAGATATCCATCCCTCCGAGGGCAATATGGACGTTTCACATCTAATCATGATCCAAGGAGGCTAGGACTCCAGTAATCTCTCTCCTCAAACCTCTATCTTCCAAAGCCCCGGTCTTTCCCCCGTTTTCCTTCTCATTTTCTCGCCATCCAAACGCAACCGCGAGCTTACGGACCGACCCATCAAAGCCTCCGGAGTTTTGAGTTAGAGAGAGAAAGGCGCGGTGGATTTAGTGCGAGAAACAATCAGACATTGTTGGTCTTCCAGCAAGAGATGGCTTTGAGGCGCCTGATCACTCAGGTCGGTTGAATCTCTCAGCTGGGGTTCCAAGTCTGTGAATTTATGCAGTTTTCAGTTTTTTATATGCGATAGAATTGTTTTCCCAGTGAAATAGTATGTTTCTTTTAACTTGATCTCGAAAACCTTAATTCCTGTATTTTGATTGCTTAGGAATTTGGTAGTTAGGTTAATTTCTGTAACCATGTTGTTCTTATTTGCCGTGTTGCGGTATAGGGGTTCGTTTCGCTTTGAGTTTTATGGGTTTACATTCCAACAAGGAGATGCTTACATTGCGAAGACTTTGGAAATTTGTAATTTAGATGTTAAAATCCGTACCAATTGGGAACCCAATTGGAGATGGACCTTTTGAGCCCGTTAGGAAAATCGGATGTTATCTGAATTTTGGTTTCCTCTTAGTTTGTTGCTTGTATCCGTAAATGAACGGAGAGTTAGTTGAAAGCTCCTTTTATGTGGTCCAAAGGCCGATTATGATCGGTCGAGGTTGCGTTGTTTCTTTTCAATAGGACCATGTTAGTTGTATTTTAAGGGTTGGAACTTGGGTCACCTCTTTTGGTCTTAAAAGAAAGGAGTTTGATGTTTTTGTTGGAAGGAGGAAAGTGGGTATACAATCCAAGTCCCTCCCTTTTCACTGTTGAGAACTTGCAGTCGATGCCTTAATGAATGCTGTACTCGAGGTTGTTTTCCAATTACATTTTAGTTTTCTATCTCAACGAGCAAAAGGATGGAACCATTTAAATTTTAATTGCGTTCTTAGACATACTTCTGTTGTTTCTTTGGGTTATTTTTAACTCCATGTTCTTTCTTAACAGGTTTCAAGGCATCGATCAGAGTTGGGACAACTGACAAAAGTGGTTACCAGAACTTATCATCCTACCAACAGGTTACGAGGAGGTGCCGGAGGTATGACGTATTCAAAATTTGATTTTTATATATCTTTTGTTCTTCATTTCAAACTTGCAAAGAAATATGTTTCTTGTTTATTATCTTGTCAATTTGTTCCTTTAGGTACTTCATTGTTTAGGCTTTAAGTGAAAGACAGAATACTCTTCTCCATTATCTTCACTTATAGAAATGATTGCTTTCTTTTAAACCTTATGCAGGGAATAAGTTTTTAAGTACTCAAGAAAGATTCAAGTCCAGTTATGTTGCCAATTTCGGCCGTAGAGTACGCGATACCGATGAAGCTAGTGAAATTTCCTATCTAAAAGAACTTTACCATCGGAGTGACTATGAAGCAGTGATAAGAGCATTTGAAAGTCAACCTTCATTACATTCTAACCCTTCAGCACTTTCTGAATATGTGAAAGCATTAGTAAGAGTTGGCAGGCTGGATGACAGTGGTTTACTCAAGACATTGCAGAGAGGTGGGTAACAGAACACGGTTATGTTTCTTTTTTAATTGTTTCTACAAAATTACACCCTAGTTCATCTTTATCTTGTAGACATGTCTAATTTGTGCTAAGCTTATGGTTGAAGTAGGGTTTATAAAAGTTTAATTGGATGACGGTTTTTTAGTACCCTACATTTTTTATAATTAAATTCCCTTTTTCTTGTGTTATAGGGATCCTGAACTTCTGTTGAATTTTCTGCGAACAATGTTATGCTTAGTAAATACTTTTTTAGTTTTTTTCACCTTGACCTGGCTTATAAATTTGAGCTATCCTCTACAAATTCTGTAGGTGTTGCTAACTCTGCAAGGGAAGAAGAAAGCATTGCCGGCTTCTCAGTTCTCAAGAATTTTGGAAAAACTACGAAAGAAGGTATTCTTGGAACTGCAAATGCTCCTATTCATATGGTGGCTACAGAAGGTGGTCAGTTTAAAGAGCAGCTGTGGCGTACAATTCGCTCTATCGCACTGGCCTTTCTTTTGATATCTGGTATAGGAGCACTCATTGAGGATAAAGGAATAAGCAAAGGTATTACTATCTCTTGGTGCTTTAGACTCTTCTGCCAATTGATTAAGATGCTTTCTAAAAATGATGAAAGTTTTTCCTTTTAATTTTCCATTTCCACATTTCAGGGCTCGGACTAAATGAGGAGGTTCAACCTATCACGGAATCAAGCACAAAATTTAGTGATGTAAAGGGTGTTGATGAGGCTAAATCTGAGTTAGAGGAAATTGTTCACTATCTTCGAGATCCTAAGGTAAATGCATCAACCTTATGTATAGAAGAATATGTAATATGAAGACCTTTTAGTCATCACCCTATACCCCCTGATTTCTGGAATGGGGGAAATATAATTGCTATTTCATCCAACATAAGGTGGTGATTTTGGAAGTAAACTTTTAGCGCAAAGGGCTTGAAATGGTCTCAGTCCACTCGAAAAAGTTTCCCCTCATTGCATTGTGTTCCTTTAAATCAATTGGAGAGTACAATCTTGATTACCTTGATCTTGTGGTGTACTAACTATAGTTTAGCTGGAGATGGGCTGATATTCCAAATCCATCGTGATTGTTGCCATTTGTTTCCCATGCTTGCACTCTTTTTATCTTCTTTTTTTAATTTATTCTAATTGTAGGGCATGCTCCTTAATGCGATTTCCCTCGGTGCAGCGTTTCACTTGTCTAGGTGGCAAGCTCCCAAAAGGTGTCTTGCTTGTTGGTCCACCTGGCACTGGGAAAACCATGTTAGCAAGAGCCATTGCTGGAGAAGCCGGGGTACCTTTCTTTTCATGCAGCGGCAGTGAGTTTGAAGAGATGTTTGTTGGTGTAGGGGCTCGAAGGGTAAGGGATCTTTTCTCGGCTGCAAAGAAGCAGTCACCTTGTATAATATTCATTGATGAGATAGACGTAATAGGAGGAAGCCGAAACCCAATGGATCAGAAGTACATGAAGATGACCCTCAATCAGTTACTTGTCGAACTTGATGGTTTTAAACAAAATGAAGGGATTATTGTCATTGCTGCTACTAATTTCCCAGAATCTCTGGACAAGGCATTGGTGAGACCTGGACGGTTTGATCGGCACATTGTTGTCCCTAATCCTGATGTTGAAGGGCGAAGGCAGATTATGGAAGCCCACATGTCGAAGGTATTCTTTTTATGATAGATTTTGTTAGACTCCACCAAGAATTGCTTTGTAAGTTGTATTTTAGATTGATGCAGCAGATTCTTTAGAACTAGAAGTCACTCCAAGACTAATCAAGATGTTCTTTTGACAGGTTCTGAAGGCCAGTGACGTCGATTTGAGTATTATTGCCAGAGGAACTCCGGGGTTCTCCGGAGCTGATCTTGCGAACTTGATCAACATTGCTGCTCTGAAAGCTGCCATGGACGGTGCTAAAGCAGTGAACATGGCTGATCTTGAATATGCAAAAGACAAAATTATGATGGGAAGCGAACGCAAGTCAGCTGTTATATCTGATGAGTCAAGAAAGGTAACAGCTTTCCATGAGGGTGGCCATGCACTTGTAGCAATCCACACTGATGGTGCTCATCCAGTTCACAAGGCAACAATAGTTCCTAGGGGTATGGCGCTTGGCATGGTTATGCAGCTGCCCGACAAGGACCAGACAAGTGTCTCCCGGAAACAGATGCTAGCACGGCTTGATGTTTGTATGGGGGGGCGTGTTGCAGAAGAGCTCATTTTTGGAGAAAGTGAAGTTACGTCCGGTGCATCAAATGATCTCCAGCAAGCAACTTCGCTTGCTAGAGCAATGGTTACGAAGTACGGCATGAGCAAACAAGTTGGGCTCGTCAGTCACAATTACGACGACAATGGTAAGAGCTTGAGCACAGAAACCAGGCTGCTCATCGAAGAAGAAGTGAAGTACTTATTGGAAAGGGCATACGACAATGCAAAAGCCATCCTCACCGAACACAGCAAGGAACATTACGCACTTGCTAATGCTTTACTGGAGGAGGAAACACTCACTGGAACTCAGATCAAATCCTTGCTTGCACAAGTAAGCTCCCAGCAACAGCAGCAACCGTACCAGCAAGTAGTTGCAGCGAAGAGCAACTCGCAGTCTAAGCCAGTGCCACCCTCCACCCCCAACGCAGCTGCATCTGCCGCTGCGGCTGCATCCGCCGCTGCCGCCGCTGCAACTGCTGCGGCCAAGTCAACAGGTATTGCTCCTGTTGGATCTTAGAACGGGACAGGTTGATGAGTCGCAGGCATCTATTTATTAGTGTCAATGTTCATATGGTAAAATTTTACTCTCAGCAGCCTTTTTGTTCGGATATGACATTGCAATGTTTAAAATATGAGGTATAAGATTGTGGTTCGACCCATAGTTGAGGTAGTTTTGTGTAATTTACCCTAAAATTTTACTCTCAGCGGCCTTTTTGTTCAGGTGCCGTATTACGCTGCTGCATTGAGGTATAATTTGTGTATCTCCGTAGTCATAATAACTGGGAATGTAGACGAGTTAAAAAATGCAATGAGTCAGTGTGGGAGTAATAACTCAAAAGGCACTGGAGAACATCCCTCGTCTATTTTCGATTTTTACCCTCTCTGATGGGTTTTGAGTTTGACAAGATAATACCTAATCGGATTATCGGATGGGTTTTGAGTTTTTTTCTTTTTTCTTTTTTTGGTAAGCTGGATTCCATAAAACCAGGGCAAAGATCCTTATCTTCCCTTCTTTCTTCTTTTTATTTCTCCTCCACGATTTTTTTTATTTTTTATTTTTAAGTTTGCTATTATTAGGAGAAGTGAAAAGATTTCAAAACTATTACAATAATTTAAGGAGTTCGAACTTAGAATGCATGAGCAGAAACTCATACTTTACCCACCAAGAGATTGGACTCTCTCACTTTCCTTTCCCGTCTATTTGCAGTGGTTCTGGATTCTCTTGACATTCGAACCAATTGGAATCGAACCCGCTCCTAAGCTCATTCCCAAAGGAGGAATGTAAGCATTATCTTAGATTTCTTTTCAATGTTACAGTCAAACAATCGAGTCCTATATAGGACTCAACACCGCTATTTATATTATGAATTAGTAATATATATAAAATGATATCCGTATTAGAACATGATTCACTGAGTAAAATTACATGATGGTGTGCCCGAGAGATTGCAAGATCCCTCTATTGTTATGACTAGATTTTGCACCAATGGAGGATGAAGATGTTTTCTCACATACTTTGGCATATCCAAGTAGCATATTATATCCAACCTTCATAAGATACACTCGTATATTTTGTGGACAAAATCCACTGAATTCTGAGTTACATGAAACAGAACGTCAATGTTGCACGATCGACACATTTGGATTATCTTATGTAACGTTACGTAGTTGTGTTCAAGATACTGTTAATTTGACATTTCCATTTCATCCGATAAACAAAAGATTTAAACCCCAACATGCAGAAATCATCGATCCATAGAAAAGTCTCTTCCTTTGGGAAAACCCCGAAAGGAAGAGTTCAGTGGGGAAGTGAAGAATTCGAATCGAAAAACCTCTGCTTTTTCCTCTCATATCACTCCAATGGCGGCAGAGTCGAAGAAGTACATTTCCCAGGATAAACTCAGCACCCACAAAGCCTGGAGATCTATGGATCTCAATACAGGGCAAGATCTACAACGTCTCCGATTGGGCCAACCACCATCCCGGCGGCGAGCTCCCGTTGCTCAGCCTCGCCGGCCAAGACGTCACGGACGCGTTCGTCGCTTACCACCCCGGGTCGGCGTGGCAGCACCTCGACCAGTTCTTCACCGGATTCCAGCTCGAAAGCTATTCTGTTTCCGAAGTTTCCAAAGATTACAGGAAGCTCGTCAACGAGTTTACGAAAATGGGGCTTTTCGAAAACAGGGGACACGGCGTCCATTTCTCTCTGTTTCTGGTGGCAATGCTGTTTACTCTGAGCGTCTACAGCGTCTTGTGCTCTGATAGCTGTTGGGTTCATCTGGGTTCCGGTGGATTGATGGGTTTTCTCTGGATTCAAAGCGGGTGGCTCGGCCACGATTCTGGTCACTACCAGATCATCAGCAGCAAAAGGGTCAACAGATTCGCCCAGATCCTCACCGGAAACTGCCTTGCCGGCATCAGCATTGCGTGGTGGAAGCGCAACCACAACGCCCACCACATTGCTGTCAACAGCCTCGAACTCGATCCGGATCTCCAGCACATGCCCTTTTTCGCTGTGAATTCAAAACTGTTCACCTCCCTCACCTCTTATTACTACGACAGGAAGATGAGTTTCGATGCTTGTACCAGCTTCTTGGTTAGTTACCAGTACTGGACTTTTTACCCGGTCATGTGTTTTGCTAGGATTAACCTTTTTGCTCAGTCTTTTACTGTTATCTTCCAAAAGATTGACGGTAAATAATAGAATTGATGAAATTTTTGGGCTTTTGGTGTTTTGGATTTGGTATGCTCTGCTGGTTTCTTACCTGCCCAATTGGAGGGAGAGAGTAATGTTCGTTGTGGCAAGCTTTTCTGTCACTGGAATCCTACATGTTCAGTTCTGCTTGAGCCATTTCTCTTCAAGCGTATACGTTGGTACGCCAACGGCGAACGATTGGTGTGAAAACCAGACGAATGGTTCGCTCAATATAGTCTGCCCGTCGTGGATGGACTGGTTCCACGGCGGATTGCAGCTTCAGATCGAGCACCATATGTTTCCGCTGTTGACTCGGGGCAACGTCAGGAAAGTGGCCCCCCTTATCAAGGCACTCTGTGAGAAGCACAACCTGCCTTTCACAATTGTGTCATTCTACAAGGCCAATGAACTCACCGTTGGGACGCTGCGCACGGCAGCGTTGCAGGCTCGCGATCTAGCTAGCCCGGTTCCGAAGAACCTAGTTTGGGAAGCTGTACACTCTGTTGGATGAGCTGAGATGAGATTAAGATGTTGTGAATGTGATGCTTTTTCCTGAGGTTTTTGATGGTGTGGTTATTTGTGCCCAAGGACAATAATGTTGGTGGTGTTGTTAGAGGGGTATGGTAACTTATTTTTTATTGGCACTTTGAGGGTGGTGAGAGCCTTGATTTCAGTTGGAGCAAAATAATCCTCATCTTTAAGGATTGCTTCCAAAATTCTTGTTTATATATTGGTTCAAAAATGTTATTTTGCACCCTTTTCAAAAGTATAATATATTTATGTTGTCAAAGTGTAAATTTGAATCATGATTTAGTGTTTTCATTTCACGACTGACTGTATTTATAACCCTAGTCTTACCTCGATTTGGTGAGATCAAGTTCAAACAATCAGCAGAACTAAATAAATGCATATTTAACTTAGCCTGACAACATAAAAATATGACGAGAGAACTTTTCTGGACCTACCCGAAAAACAAAATTAAAAAATGCACTAACAAAATTTCAAGAAATGAATTTTTACAGGGTACTGTTCATTTTAACAAAAAACTACATTTTTACATTAAAAAGTTAATTCCGGTACTATTCACTTTACCCTTTATTTTATCCTTATTATTAAAATTCAAAGTTTTTAAACCCTTTTATTAGTTTCCTTTAACTTTTTGGGGTCTAATTTCTCATAATTCAAAAAATGCCACAACCACGCTCCACGTAGGCTATAACTAACTCCACGTCCCTGGATTTTCTCCCAAAATCCCAACACCAACAAACCCTACTCTCTCTCTCTCTCTCTCTCTCTCTCTACTGAAATTTCTCTTCCCTCCCTCAAAATTCTCCAATCACTTGTCAAACCGATAAAATAGCCTAAAATAATCCCAATGACGAAGTCCAGAAGTTGCGCCGCTTGTAAACACCAGCGCAAAAAATGCCCAGAGGACTGCCTCTTGGCCCCCTACTTCCCCTCCAACCACCCCACAAACTTCCACAACGCACTCAAACTGTTCGGCGTCAGTAGACTCGCCAAACTCGTCACCGACCTCCCTCCCCACCTCCGAACCCCCGCCATGTCCACCATCTTTGTCGAAGCCGACCACCGCGCCAAAGACCCTGTTGGCGGCTGCCACGCCGTCGTCCGCTCGCTGCTCTGGTCCATCAACAAGCACCAGGCTGAACTCGACCGCGTGCGCTACCAACTCGAATTGTGCCGCCGCGGCGGCAATGTTATGCCGATGGCGCAGTGTCTGGGGGACTTTAAGTACAATGTGGGTGCGGGAAATGTGTACGATCAGACGCAGTTTCATCTGGTGCAGAAGAAAGTTTTTCAAGAACAAGAAGAACAAGGCCATGTTGGTGGAGGAGTTGTTCCGCAGCCTCACGAAGAACAGAGCAATGTGTTTGAAATAAGGTCTGACTGAAACTTTTCGATAAAATTTCGCAACTTTTGAGTTCTTGCCATTCAAATTGGTTTGTTAAGTAGGAATATAAATACCCAATTAAATAAAATTAGGCAATTCGTTCAAGAACACGGCAATGTTGTTGAATAACTTTGTTTCATCAAGAACTGAGCAATGTGTTTTTAAGCCCTGACCGAAACTTTTCGATAAAATTTCACAACTTTTAAGTTTTAAACCAGAGACATTGATTTTTTTATGTAGGATAAAAAATTCCCACTTGAACAAAGATTGGTAATTTGTTCAAAGAACACAGCAATGTTGTTGAAGAACTCGTTTTTATCAAGAACAGAGCAATGTGTTTGATATCAAGAACCGGAAAATGGGGTTGTCCTCTAGGAAGAAAATTCCCACTTGAAGTAAAAATTGCCAACTTAACCGCCATTGATGAATTTTGAAGTTTTAATTTTGTTTTGCTAATTATCGTCGTTTGTTTGAATTTTTTCAGGGATGAAGATTTGGTAGAACAAGATTACAACCCAATTCAGGATTAAGGAGTTAGAAATTGTAAAGGAGGAATGAGATTATCCTGCACTGTTATTTTGGCTACAATTCAGTTTAGATTTGTGTGTAATTGTTTTTGGTACATCAGAAAGAAGAAAAAATTAAAAACAAAGGAGAATCTTCAGGTACGTGCTTTGATACCATGAAAGAATTGACGAAGACTTCCATTGATAAAGAACTGTCTTTTGTGAATCAAAACAAATGAGCTCGTTCGATACATACTTTGCCTAGACTCAGCTCTATGTATACAAGCTAAACAAATTTAATTAAACTTAATACAACTGATTAGTCTAACTAATCGGAACAGTATTTGACAAACTCTATTGACCTTGAGGTGCTGCTGGCATGGCTAGAGGAGCAATCTGATGCGGAGGCAAGTATACTATCAACAAGTACATCGTGGTTAGCCTCTTTCCGGTGAGCATGATGGAGTAAGGGGATCGGTGAGGATGGGTGGAGTAAGGGGCTCGGCTTGTGAGGTCTTGGTTAAGACCATTTTATCTCCTTCTGGTAAATCATGGATTCGATAAAATTTCCTCAAGCATTACTCTCATTCTTCTTCAAAGAACTCTAGTGACAATATGTTCATCACCACAGAAAAAGGAAAGGAAGCCACTAAGTGATGGGCAAGACCTTGCATCATATGCCTTTCTATAGAGTTCTTCGACCCGGTTTATGTTGAGAAATGTAATTAACACGGATCCACGTAGAAGATATTGTCTTTTACGTTTTGCATCTGCAAAGATATGAAATTTATTTTCATATCTAACTGTCGTAATGTCAGTCATCTTGTAACTCGTTGACTTTGTGATACAGCTAATTAAAGGTCAGCAGGTCTTGAGTTCGGCTCTTCTTGTTAGAAATTTAATACAATCAAACGTCTTTTTATTCAAATGATTCAATGCAATGCTTATGAGAGTACAAAACATTTAACACAGTATGCATTAAATTAAGCACAATGAAGCTTTTGGAAATGAAATCATTAAGTGCTTGCAGAATGTGAATGTGAAGGTGAAGAAGAATCAGAAGTGAGCTCATCTAAAATAAACTTGGCACCATCTTCTCTAACAGCCTTGTTCCGAATATTTTCAATCATCCGATGCACAACACCGATCGTCGGGCGATCTTTAGGCACAGGAGTAACACAGAGCAACCCCACCTCCAAAAGAGCCCACATTTCGCCCTCCATCGCTCTATCCCCCAACATCTCAAAATCCAACACTTCCCAAGTATTGCACTCTTTCTGCACTGCGGTCTTAACCCACTCCACCAAATTCGTCTCTCCTTCTTCCGCCGCCATCCTCCCCGTCAAAATCTCCAACAGAACCACCCCAAAGCTATAAACATCGCATTTCTGCGTGAACTTTCTCGGAGTTTTATTATGGGACACCATCAATTCAGGAGCTCTGTATGCACTTGTTGATGATGAAAACGGAGCAGGGAGGAGCTGCTGGAGGCCGACGTCGGCCAGGCAGGCGTTTCCCGTTCGATCCACCAATATGTTCGACGAAGTGAGGTTTCCGTGAAAGAGCTTGGATTTGCTGCAGCCGTGGAGGAAGGCCAGTCCCTCTGCAGACCCCGCAGCAAGCTTCAATCTTGCGGCCCAAGCAAGCGGCGTTCTTCCGGGTCCTCGGTTTCCATGCAGCGCGGAATGCAAGCTTCCCTCGGGGAATACATCGTAGACCAAAAGCAGCTCGTGGTTGGAATTGTGGTAGGCTCTGAGGGCGGCGATGTTGGGGTGCCTCAGCCCGCCAATCTGCTTCAAAAACCCATCGATTTCCCTCCCGCCATTTCTCCTCTCCCTCACCCTCTTCACCACCACCTTGTGTCCGCCGTCCGTCACGACTTTGAAAGTGGTCCCCACGCTCCCCTTACCCAGCATCTCCGCCGATGCCTTCAGCAGATCCCCCACCTTGTCGGAGCCCCGGTACCCCTCCAATACAACCATGTCTTCGCTTTCTCTGGGCCCACCTACAGGCCCGTTCACATTAGACTGGGCACACTGGGCCAATTGGACTCCAGTTGTACTTTTCTTCTTCGTTAACTCTCCGGGCCCGTAATGCTTGCTCACGTAACCGTGTCCGTTGGCTGTCTCGCTGTGGGTCCCGCGACTTTTGGTGCGCCGATACCACGTGGCGGCCACTATTATCACCAACAGCGTAACAGCCGCGCCGACGATACTGATCGCGAGCAGCGCGGCGTTACTCAAAACGCTATCGTGTCGGTTCCGGGATTGTACGGAAAAGTTAGCGGCCGTTGGATCGGAGCATTTGTACGGCAATGGTTTGCCGCAGAGATGCTCGTTTCCGGCGAACGACGTCGCGCCGAATTTGGACAGAAACGTTGGAATTTTCCCCGAGATGTTGTTGTGCGAAACATTGAAGTCCGAAATAGACGCAGAAATCGAGTGCGCGGAGGCGAGGATGCCGGTGAACGAGTTGGACTCCAGGCGGAGAGTTAGCAAGTGAGGCAGCTGAGCCAACTCGGTCAGTGGGATTTCGCCCGAGAATTGGTTGTGCGATAAGTCGAGCCGCCTGAGGTGACGGAGGCGGGATATTCCGGCCGGAAGGGATCCTTCGAAGCGGTTGCGCGAGAGGTACAGGTGGTTGAGGTTGTGCCACGCGGAGAGGTTGAGGGAGGAGGAGAGGCGGTTGCGGTTGAGGCTGAGGAGCTTGAGGTGGGCGAGTTGGGTGAGTTGCTGAGCCGAACCGGTAAGGCTGAGGTTCTCGAGAACGATTCGGGTGACTCGGCGTTTCGCCGGGTCGCAAGTGACGCCAAACCAAGAGCCGGAGCAGGGGTCGGAGGAGGCGACCCAGGAGGAGAGCGAATTGAAGGTGTCGGCGGAGGATTTGAATGCCAGCAGGGCGGTGGTTTCTGGGTTAGAGAGAGAAAGAGAGAAGAAGAAGAAGAAGAGTGAGAAAAGGAAGGGTGAGAGAAAATGAAAATTGTTCTGTGTCTGCAACATTTTCCGTTTATTTTCCCTCAGATTCTGGAGAAAGTTGCGGAAGAAGAAATAAAAGAAAGGGAGAAACAGCAGAGGGGCACTTACAATATCGGTAATTACCGCCAGTAACTAGCCGTTGAGACGGGATTAAAAAGACGTTGGGTAAATAAGTAGTTGACTACCCTTGTCGATTTTGCTTCCCTCAAAAGACTCTTCCAAAGTTCACCCAAAAAAGACTGTTCCAATACAAGCGTATTTATCTCACCGCTCTCAAGTAGTGATAATATTTATTATCGTTGAATAAGTTTAAATTTTAACATTTGTGTCTATTACGCAGATTTCGAAACATTATAATTGGTTTATGGCATTCACAATGATACCCATGTTCTAACAGAACAACTATCAAATGTAGCATTGTGTGAAATTGATGTACATGATAGTCCTATATTCTAATGCGAAACATCCAGATAACGTAATCAACACTACTACGCAAGTTTTTTCCTAACGTGTAAGTGGGGTAAAATATGTATAATAAGTAGGGGTTAATTTGTGGGTGATGGTTTTTTGTTTTTGTTTTTGCAATAACACGTTTATGGAGGTGGACTATGACTATGAGCTGCAAGGGAGGCTGGTGGCCACTGCCAGTGAGTATTGAAAGAGACTACTTAATTTGTTTCCATTTTCGTTATACTATAATTGTGTCTAGTCTACTTATTACAACCATGAGTGTGGGGGGGGGGGGGGGGGGGGGGGGGGGGGGGGGGGGTGGGGGTGTCTTTTGCTTTACGAGTATTGTTGATTAAGGAATTAATTATGAGTATTATTCATGGATATGTCATCTCTTGTCTCAATAAATTTCAAAAATAAATAGTCTTTTGAATTGAGTGATTTTTACCTATGTTGCGTGATTCCAAATCTTAAAAAACTTACAGTGGAATTGTTTGTTTACTCTAATATAGTTGTCTATGATCTCGTAGATAGACTAATACGAGCCATACTTGGCATGTAAATATCTTATCCACTTTAAAGGAAAAAACCCTGAATCATTCTGATTCAATTGTTTTAAATGTAACATATCTCGTTAATCAGACATAAAATTAACCACCATGCTAATACATTATTGAATACAAATAATCACTCATGTCTTAGATAACGTATCTACAATATAATCAAGGGTAAATTACACAAAACTATCTCAATTATGTGTCGAACTACAATCTCATATACGTCATGTTTCAAACATTACAATGTCATACCTTAACTTACGAATTCGTTGCAATGTTAGACCTCCATTAAATTTTCTATCAATTTTGCTGTTAAGTGATGACATGACAAGTGCGATGTCCACTCCGTTGTCAAATGGAAAAAAAAATTAATTAAATATGATCTAAATTTTCTGTTGTCCCTTTTAATAAGATCTAAATCCAAATCGCGGGAGTATGGACCCACCAGTATCAAATGCCCATGGGATCCTGCCCGGCCCAATTTGGCGTCTTTTTATTGGCGTGGCCCAGCCCCAGTAGCTGACAGTCAAAGAATTGTCAGTTTTTAAATATTTTTTGGGGAAAGGGATCTGGTAAGGATCCCTTCCTCCTAATCTACCAAGTTCAGGATTCGGACCATTGAAATTTGATCCGACAACTAAAGTTATTATAACTTTTAAAATAGACATCTGTTTGCAACCGTTGAGTCAAATTTCAACAGCTCGGATTCCCAAACTTAATGAATTAGAAGAAAGGGATCCGAAGAGGATCTATTCCATTTTTTTGGAAGGGGAATATTTAATGGGTTGGCACTTTTAAGGCATCCTAGTTACAAGGTAATCTCAGGAAATTTAATGGGGTTAGCACTCCGCCGGCCGCTACGGTTTAATCTTTTCCAATAGACCCCACCATGATTGTAGTAATCACGTTTATACTTGCAGATCAAGTATACTCACCAAAATGTAATCATATTATTATTCTTATTATTACCCACAAAAAGTAAAAGCGTAGATACTTCTCCTTTCGTGATCATATCTTGCTTCATGATCATATTCGAAAGGATCAGTCATGTATTTAGAGAAACAAAATTTTTAACATATGTTATTATTATTTTCGTTATTAACTCAAAGTCGAGCGAACAATGGAACTCTAGTACGCAACCTCGAATTGAAGCTTACAGTCTTTCATGACGTTCGTGTTCGTGTTAGGTTTTTTCTTACAAGACGATTTACTAGGTGTTTCTAAAGCCTGGTTTGGTACTGAAGTGATTCTGAAAAAAGCTGGTATAAAAAAAAATTGGGAGCTGTTTTTGTGTTTGGTAAACATTTAGCTTTTTTTCACAGTTTTGGGTGAAAAAAAGCCAAAAACAAGAAGCTGCAAAACCCAGCTTTGAAAAACTGGCTTTTTTTCACATCAGTTTACATAAAAGTTTACCAAACACTATAATACTGCTTTTTTTTTTCAAAAGCACTTTTACGAAAAAGTTTACCAAACACTCTGCTGCTTTATTTCACAGCTGCTTATTCTCACAGCACAGCAGAAACAGCTTTTTTTCAAAACACAGCAATACCAAACCAGCCCTAAGCCTCGTGCCATCCGTATCCCAGATGTTTTGTTAAGGTGCCAAACGTAAAACGACGGCAAGCAGTGTGTTTAGTAAAAAGAAAAGGGGGACTAAGCCTAAAGAGTAAAAAAGCTTCTGACTGATATTCCAACTGCCCCTGCATACCCAGACCAACAAAGACACACCACAAACCACGTGCACCCGAATTTAATCCCATCTCCTATCGCCATCATGCCTTGCACTTACAAGTCCCCCAACAAGGCAATTAATATACCATTTACTTTTTTAATGAGAAAATTAATAAAAAGAGTTTGAAAATTTTGAATTTTAACAATAACGATAAAATAAAAGATAAAATAAATAGTACCATGATTGATTAAAATGAACAATAACATAATTTTTTCGTTAAAGTTCTCTTTTTAATGTCTATTTCTTTTCCCTTTTTTTGTTTCACTTATTTTACTGCTTACATTGTGTGCTCCAATGTAACAAGAAGATAATTATCATCGTGTAAAACTCACAAAACATGAACGATCAGAATCTGCTCGCGCCCGAGGGTGCTGCGGTCGCTTACCACTCCCTTCCCTGTGTTTATTTGTTTGAAGGTAGAAGAGAAGGTGTACATTAGATTTGCAGCACTAGAGCACGATGTGCCATGTTAGTTTTTCTTCATTAAACAAAGACACATTTGCAGGTAAACAATAATATCTTTTTCACCGAAAGATGTGGTGCCCCTTAGATTTGCAGTACCACAAAAAGCCAGCGACTCGGTGAGAGCGGCGTGAGCTTATTGAATGCCAAACCCTAACAACTAGGGGTTTTATTATATAATAACTCTGGACCTCCAAACTCACAGTTTTCAAGTGAAGGACTCAATCAAAACAGTTCAATATGTACTTACATGTGTGTATGTGGATTTGGATACTCTCCTTAGTTTAGGAGGCTGAGTCTTTTGAGCAAAACATACCGACCGTTGAATTTTGATCAAACGACTACAAACAGGGAATTTTCTAAAAGTTATAATAATTGTAGCCGTTTGATCAAAATTCAACGACACGTGTGCTTTGCTCAAGAGAGGATCCAAATCCTATATGTGTGTATATACATACATACATACATACATACATATATATATATATATAAATATACATGTCTGTGTGATTCTGTGTTTAAAGTTCATCGTAATTAGTAAAGACAGCCACTAAATTCACCACCCCTCTTTTTTCATTGGATCACTAGACATTTATGCAAGTTTTGTGTTTTTCTTTTTGTGCGGTGTTGTTTACATATTTATTTTTCAATTTATTAGATTTAACGGTTTGAGAAAATGTATGAAGTGCGTGAATAACACTACTTTTACTTTTTCTACCTAAATGCACACACAATTTAGAATTTTACCCAACAAAAAGCATTTTCTAGGTATTTTGTTCTCAACATTGTTTGATACGATACACAAAAACAGGCAAAGTGATTTCCGCACTCATTCTTCTTCTGCACTCATTTTTTTATTTCTGGCATTAGGATTCCAAATCAAAGAACATGAGAGAGGTACGAAGACGAACTAAGGCACCAAAACAAAAGGAAGAGTGCACAAGGAGAATCATTATATCATAAAAAAGCTTGTATTTTCGGTTCTTTTTTTCTTGGATGCACTTAACCAATTACGCTTAATTACGAGAAATTTCACCGTGTAACGGAGAGAAATTCTACCGTGTAACCGAGCTGTATACCAGTGTTTTGTTTTAATTAGGGCATTCTAGTGATGCTCTGTTCATTGGCCTTCTCTGAAAACCATGCAGGGCGGAGTGACTTATAACACTCGGCCAAGTGCCACCACAATTGGAAGACAAATTACACAGACAAATTAATCAACAATAATAATAATAATAACGTAGCAGAAAATAGAAAGTAATATGAGATTTAATTGCCATAAAAAAATAAAAAAAAATTCATCACTTACAATCACCAAAGTGTATATATATATAAAGAGAAGGATTCAAATTTAAACCCCCAAATTTGCACTTAAATCCTACTTAATTTTTCTTGTGATCACCATTTTTTTGATCATTTTAATCCTCCTTCTCAAAAGTTTGTAAATCCCCGCTCGAAAAACCCATGATTAAAGTAAAAAAATGCAATTAAAAATATGAAAGGAAATTAATTAAAAGGTCCATTTCCAGATCCTGATCCGAAGATCAACCTTGCACTTGGAGTTGGAAACGGCAGCCACCGACGGTGACTTACCTTTTGGTACAACCCCTTTGATTCCTTGACACGTAACCCTAATCCCCACCTTCTTGGTACTCAGCTTCCCCATCGACACCTTCACTTTGGTGTCCATCTGCAGCTTCAGCGCCACCCCGCTCTGCTTCTTCAGATCCGATCTCAGCGACTTCACCGACTCGACGTCGAGATCCTGCGACGTCGACAGGACGGGGCGGAAGAAGGTGCTGTTCTTTGTGCCGCTGGTGAACGCCGGGATCGACCCGTTTGCGATTTGGACGTCTCTGGTGGTGGAGAGGAACAGATTGAACGGCTGGTAGGAGAAGGTGAGGTGGTTGTTGGGGTTTTTGGAGGAGAGGGTGAGGTTGAAGAGGGTGGCGAGGTGCGAGGTGGAAAAGTCGGGGGTGGTGGTGAGGTTGAGCTTCGCAATGCGGACGGAGGTGAGGGTGAACTCGGGGCGGTGGGGGCGGTAGAGGATGTAGACCGCGGCGCCGGCTATTGCGGCGAGGAGTGCGAGGGCTATGAGGATAAGGAATGACCAGAAGCAGCAGCAACAGCATAAATTGCGGTTGCTCCGGCGGTGGCGGCGGTGTTGGTACTGGGGTTTCGGGCGGTAGGGTTGTCTGAGTTGGGGTTTGGTGCTTGGTGGGTTGGCTGCGGTACCCGTGGTGGCTGCGGTACCCGTGGTTGTTGCGGCGCCGGGTACGGCGGCGGCGCCGTTGGTGGTGGGTTTGGAAGATGGGTAGACTCGGTCTGTCATGGTGAGAAATGGGTTGGATTTGGATTTGAGAGAGAGGGTCCTGGATTGTTGTGGAAACTGTGAGGTTTTAGAGAGAGAAGAAGATGGAGGAGTGAGAAGGATGAGAACGGGAAGAAAATGGAGGACCCAAAAAAAGGTCGGGGGATGCTTCCACCTCACACAACGTCAAGATGGATCCTTCCTGTAAATTTCTACACCTGTAAATATTAGTAATCACTAATCACTTCCACAAAGCTTACCAACTAAAGCCTCCAAATTTATTTTTCCCTTTTTTAAAAAGAGAACTACATGTTCATTATCACGTGATTCACAAGTATCAAGAATCAAATTCATAACATGTTGTATGAAATATGAGTTTAGAATTCGTTTTCAACTACGAAGTGACCACTCCGTAGTGGTTAAGCCTCCAATAATTAATTTCCAAAAAAAATAAATTAAGCTTACTAATTTGGATTGAGATGTGATCTAGTTTGCATGGTCCACATGTGATGGAGTGAATTGTGAGAAATGTGGGGTCCAAGTCCAATTCCAAACCTTCTTTTAAATTTCCATTTTATTGTTAGGTTTCTATTTTTCTTTCATACTTTTTGAGGCCTTACCTTCCTTAAAAATGTGACATAATGGCAGGCAATTGCTATATTTTCATGAACATACTTAGGGTAGGTGGTAAGAAACCACAAAATCACGCTTTAATGAGCGCCGAATATTTCTTACGCGCAGAATTGATTTGTAATCTGAAAGTAAGAAAAGAAAACAAATTTGAATATTTAATGGTGGATTATTAGCAACATTTACATGTGGGATAATCATAACTATTCATGCTTATACGAGAACTCTAGATGAAGCATTTGATTCAGCATCTCACGAAGCAGAAGCTAAGCAGCAACTTGAGAATCTTCAAACACTAAAGTTCCATATTTACTCATAACTATGAACGACCAATATCAACCTAAACGCACACTAAAAATCAGACGTGTGCATAAACAGAAAATTATAGTATTTCAACATTAAATTAGATTTTTTTTTTCTTGGTTGGTGAAAAATGAACTTTTATTTTGTTTTTTATGTTAGGAAGTATGTGAGACAGGGAAAGCAAGGCTCATTAAATTTAAAGCACCTCCACTTTAGGTAAAAGAGTAACAATATTTTTAATCTAATCATGAGTTTGATGGTAATTAGTCAACTAATCAGAGTCAGTGTGGCTCAGTGGTTGCATTCACTTGACTCCTAAGTCAGTCAATTTACAATGCTTCTGCTCTCGAGGTTGCAAGATCCTCTCATTTTTTCTTTAAAAATTCATTATCTCTTAATGTTTTTCTTAATATGAGTGTGACAATAAACCTAGTGCCCACCAAACTTCCATGGTCAAGTTTCTTATAGCTTTTTGAACCCGGCTGTGTTTGCCGATCGACCGGTTGTATCACCTCCCGGAAATCGAGATCTCGTTTCTAAAGCCGCCTTTATCTAAAAGAAGTTTTCGAGGTTACGTTTTTTAAGCATTGCCGGATTTAAATGTGACGTTGTATGTAGTCGAGGGTCGATGGAAATTCAATATCGAAAGTCGTGTAATTCTTATTGATGATTAGATCATTAAGATTCTCAATTTTTTAAATGCAAGCGATTTTACTACTTTAAGTTATACTAAAGAGAAGTTCGGAAGATGAGGGAGGACTTTAAAACCAAGACCATCCACCACACGTGCAAGATTTCCATTTTAAAAATGGTTGAAGTTGAAGTTGAAATTGACTTCACCCTAATTTTATTTTGATTAAGCAACAAAATGGTTGATAAATGCAGGTTAGGGTAGTTAACCAGGACATTGTCTCAGCTCACTTGCTCCCTAGTTCGAATTTTATCCCGTAAATTAGAGTAGATTAGAATATCGATTCGTTTTGAGGTGTATAATCGTTCTCTCCTTCAGTTTGGGCTTTGTCAAGGGAAGGAGAAGTTTCATGCTGATGGGTCCACCAACTTTGGATTTTTGGGTTGAAATGGGAATGTGTTGGTTTGGGCTGCTTTCATCCAGTGCATAAACAATAATTATAAAATATAAAAATATTACAGTTTCTCTGAAAACTAAATGTTCATATGAAAGCTTTAACATGCAATTTTGAGACAAAGGCTCGGAGAAAAAGACATGGAGTACATAGAGCTAACAAAAGAGTTGGTGCAAAACCGAGCGCAATGACGTTTTAGAATTCATATAACTGATCCAAATTAATGAGATGAGGCTTTGTTGTTGTTATTATATGAATGCTAGAACAAGGATCGTATGATAGAAAAACATGCATTTGTTCTTTGATGCACATGTATGCATATGACTAAGCACAATTGTCCAAAAGAACCATAATATACATGTGAAGGAATTTGTGCCATACATGTGCTATAAAGGTGATATCTGTAACTTCAATTATTCCCTCTGATACTTTACTGAAGAAAATAAACCCACATTATCAGCAATATAGAACAGAAAACTCGAACTCGAACAAAATTCATGGTGTAATCTTCATTGGCCTGTCTATAGTTAACCCAGACGACGAATATATCTGCCCTGCAGATAATAACCGTACTAAAATGTCGGGTTTATATCATTAGTAACCGGTAAGCTGTCATCGCAGTGCAGTTACAAAAGAGGTTCTAACTTCTGTAATCAAGTGAGTCAAAGTCCAGCTAAACTACGCCCTCTTAACCTCTTTTGGTTTTCCCTATATTCTGGCGGCCAATGGGCGGTCACCACGTCACAGCCACCAGGAGTGAAAAGTTCATTAAAGGGAAGAAGGAAGGGGAAGGCACATGATTGACTAATATCCTTATTAGTTTGCACTCGGAGAATAAATTCATTCAACTGAAATTGATTAATCTAATTGCTCAATGGCAGAGACATGTTTTACTGAAACTTGGGAGTACAATAGATCACTCTTTAGTCTTTACCTCTAATGACTCCGCATTTACAGAATTTTCGAGCATCTGCTGGGACGCTGCACAGACAATGACACCATCTCTGCCTTGCCTCTTTCATGAACATTCTTTAAAGGCCCCTATTCTGTTATCAAGCCCACTAATATGTAAGAGAAAGAAATGTGATCCAGATCATACTATAATGAGAAATCAACACTTCAAAACAGGAAAATTTGCCAAACAATTTAACCTTTCATTTCACGCAGATCATAATATAACGAAAATTTCACTGAGATGCAAAAAACTATAGTACCTTTGACATTTAATGTTTCTATTCATGAGCATGATACTGAGCAGAACAGGGACCATCACTAAACACAAATGCTCCAACGAGTGTCCACTGATAATGAAACGATTTGCATGGTAGATTTTGCCATCGGCAACTGATTCAAATTTGGCAAGAAGGTAAACCCCTGTAAAGAATTGCTTTTATGCTTTGCAGATAGGAGTGTTCATTGGTGGAATGCTTAAACGATACATTAAATGTCAAACTTTTACATTTGAAATCCAGACTATCCATTGTGAAGGTTACTTTTATATCTAGGTGGAAAATTTCCTTTACCCAGAAAAAAGGGGGAAAAGAAAAATATTTCCCCCAGTACATGCTTGCTACGATATTCTAACAAGCTACTTTCACAAAAGAAAAGGTTCAAAACGTAATAGTAAAAACCATTGCTTTGTACTGTATTTAATTGTGCAGGGGGGGTAAATAGACTAATTAAAAATCATACTATTTTTACTCAAGAAATAAAGATTAATGAATATGGCGTACCAGCGGCCCAGAGCCAATATCTTGAGTGAGTATATTTAGGTGGGAACACAAATGACATTGCTGGAATTACCATACATGGAATCAACTGGAACATCATGTACAACCTGATATCATTATACGTTCTGCAAAGAAACTCATCCATATATCCACTATAAGAGTTTAGCACAAGAACATAGAGGGGAAAACACAAAACTTGAAGCACAACACTAACCTGTCATATGCAATGCTAAGAAAAGCAATGAAAAGGAGTGCAAACAGACAGCTCAAACCGATCCGCTCTCCTACTCTCTCCACCATAAAACTAGAGAAAAGAGAGGAGTATGCAATCATCATCTGCAATTCAGAATCTGTCTTCAACAATTAAAATAAACAAAGAGAAACAGATTGTGCATGACTAGGATCCAGACACTTTGTTAACGACAAAATCATGGACCTTAATAATTGATTTTACTTTCCTTCCTTCACGGTCTTTCACGAAAGGGGTCAATGGCGCAACACAGGTTCAAGATTAAGGACAACATACACTATTTTCGACATTCATGGACAAACCTTCAACTCGGGGTACATTTCAGGGAACAATGTAACAAACTTACAATTAAGTCATCAAAATAAAAACTTATGTTTACTGAAACTCTCAATCGTCTCAACAAACAAATAACCAGGGAAAATGTCACTAATTAATGGCTAAAACCGAGAGCTCTTGAGACGGATTGAAATACTAACCGGCAAGGTGTCCCAAGTTACTCTACTATCATCAGGCTTCAAATGATAATAAGCAGACCCAAATGCCAGCCCTGCCATTCCAGCATAGAACAGTGCCCAACCCCAAACCTCACCCGGCAAACTAAAACCAGTTTCCAAACAACACCAACCAAAAAATCAAAACTCCATTGAAATCAATGCAACAAACAAAATCAGTGCACGAAGTACCATATAATCCAGAGAGTGCAAAAAACCTGATGTTAAAAAGCCCCCCTTGCACGCAGAGCACAAAACCCAGAACGCCAACAACCAAAAATGGGAAATTTGTGATCACATTCAAGGTATTAGGCACTCCTGTAAAAAACCCAGATCATAAAATCAATCAAAAACATAAATTTCAGTAAGAAAATGAGAGAACGATGAGAAATTTTACCCACAAAATTGCGCATGTCAGCGTAGAGATGGTGTTTGGGAGAGTGAGAAATCTTGGGAGTGATCAGCATTAACAAAACCCAACACAGAAGCGCCCCTCCCCATATCCGCCGTCTCTTCCCTCTGATTGCAAGCTGCTGAGTTGCCATCCACACCATCTCTCCCTCTCTCTCTCCTCTCTCTCTCTCTCTCTCTAAAGTTCACTCACTCACTGCCTTTCCTCTCCTGCTAATGATTCGAAGTGTTCGACGAAATGCTAACTTTCTATTCGGAATGTTACGGACTGTTTGGTGAAATGTGTAAATGCGGGACCCTTGCGGATGTGGTGGTGGCGGCGGTGGTGGTGGAAAAAGCCCCTTTTGAAATGGAATCGTCGGGTCGTTTGTTCTGTTTATCTTGTTGTGGTTTGGCTATAAAGGTGAGACGTGTCAGGATCGTAAATACCCCCACGCGGGACTGATGTTGGTAATCAATGGTGTATGATTGACTGTGATATAGCAATAAATGACGGTCATGTACTGTACAAAATCAAACGCAGTCGCGCTTCTTTACTTCGGGGCCCGTTTGTTTTACTTTTCCCCTGTCAATTCCAAGTTTTAATTGGTTTTTTAAAGGGGAATTTTGGTTTCTCTACAGTAGAGCAAAAGGTCATTTGGGATGAGTAACAATTTGGCATATGATTATTTATTTATTTATTTATTTTAAACTAACGAAAAGTCATCAAAAATTTTAGTTTTAATGAAAAATAATAAATAAAGGTGTAAGTGAATAGTAACAGAAAAAGTAAAAATGTGGTTTTTCGTTAAAAATGAACAGTACTGAGAGTGTTTCGTTAAAACTACCTTTAAAATATTGGCCAAATCTTGTTAGTAAATCTTACAAAGCCCCTCCTTTGTTGACAAAAAATTTGGTATGATTGACACTAACAGATAGTTTTCACTAAGATTCAGTCCTAAAATACAAAAGTCACGTCCATTTATTAGAGACGCATCGGAGTTTTTGTAGATGAAGAGATGTAGTCAAAGTATTTCTACGTAAATCTTTTTTCGTTTTTGTGACTATATTGAACTATCAAGTTAATAGACTGTTTGTTTGCAAAAATACTGGTCAGTGTCCAAGTGATGCGATAAACAGAAGAACCAACCCTAGCTGCCGATCCCTAGCTTTGGCTTGGGGTTCGTCGCAATGTCATTTCCTCTTCCCTCTTCAAGCTCCCCCTCTCTTTAGGTTCCCAACCCCCTTTTGGGTTGTTGTTTCCTTAGCTGTGTCTCAACTTTTCTGAGCTCTATCCCAGATTGAAAATAATATCTTCTTTTCTATTTTAAACTTTGTTCTATTATTAACAATTCAAATTCGACCTGTTCGTTATTAAAACAACCTTTTCTTCTTACTCAACGGTTCACCATGGAGTTTTATTTACAGCACTGTTGGAGATGCTATAATTACTCTATTATTCCAATTTTTCTTCAATAGTATGTGTCTAGACTAATGAATAGTGCAAAAAATAAAACGTCGTGATTTAGTTGATGAAATATTTTTTTTTTCTTTCACTACGAATTAAATAGATAAAATTTTTAACCACTTAATAATTCGGACTACTAAAAATGAACCGTATTTTTCAGGCAGGAGTGAAAAAGTCCACACGAGGATTAAGTTACGGTTGAAATGCATCCACAAGAATCCCTTTGTTTTCTAGTTTGCAACGAGGACTTAAGCTGGGGTTGAAATGCACGCGAGAAAAAACAACCCTTCCATATGCGTAGCACAAGAACAGGACAAGGCATAAAAAGCAACACCACTTCACCTTTCACCAATCCCCTCACATCACCATGTTAGAACATTGAACGGTCCATATTAATCCATTTTTTCTTGTAGACATGATGTTTATTCAACGTAAAATGTGCATTTGTCAAACCCTATCAAATAATATCCCCTTTGGATTATCCCTAAACCGTTCTCTTCTGTAGATATTTATTTCTGAGAGACGTTCCTTGCGTCTAAGAAAAAATATCTTCGGTTACACGCTCAAGTTAAATGTAGATACATTATTAACGACATAAATATCGAAATGATTATGTTTAAGATCAATCATGTAACGTTACGTGCGAAATTTAAAATAAATATTATCATATGATTTGCTTTGGTAATAATGCTTGGACATTATGCTGTGTGAGAAGATGCATGCTTGTGGAAGCGTTATGTCATTTTCCATACAACACATATATACTGCAGTGATAAATTGAATCCGACACTGCCATCAGACTGACTCACGGCAGAAACTTATCATTTTCAACGAAGAGGCAATCAATCAGGCGGCAATGCATATAATATTCCCACAGCTTTTGCTTACTCGAAAAAATACCACTCCCTTGTTTCACACAAGGTAGCAACTTAATAACTAAGAATCGGAAATGCTTTAAAATAAAAGAAAATTAATAGAAATGATTTGAAAATTTTGAGTTTTAACGATAAGGACAAAATAAAGAGTAAAATAAACAGTATCAGGATTGACTTTTCAACGTAAAAATATAATTTTTCGTTAAAGCGAATAGTACCGTGGACTCTTCGTTAAAACTCCCTTTAAATAATCGAAGGCATTTTTACAAGATTTTTTTTTTTTTTTTGAAAAAATAATACTTTAAGTGTTTTTTTTTAAATTTACTGGTATTTTACGGAGAATTAGTTTCGAAAACATTTTTACAAAAATTCACTCATTTTAATAGGACTTCTAAACAAGCTATCATCTTCTAGGTAAATAAAATATTTACTTTGTTTACATTAAATTTTAATTTTATGGTTTTGATTAAGTATTTAAACAATTTGGCTATTCAATCAATAATTAATCATCAAGTTGAGCATCTTAGTAGACCTCGATAAAAACCACTTGCAAAAGTTGTTTGAGTTTGTGTAAGACTCAAAGGCATCTACGTGTTCCAAATTACAATTATTCAATTACTGTAGTGAGCTACAAGATCTACATGTGACATTGCTTTGCTTCCACAGCAATTATAGCATCATCATCCTCCTTTTATTTTGTTTAATTTCCAAGTATCAAATTCCTCACAATCACCCCCAACAAGTATTAAACTTTACACTGTAGTTGTAGATATTTAACGAGAAGAGGCCTCGAGTTCGACCACACAAATTATAGCATCATCATTACAAATGTATATTGTTTTCGAATTTGACACATAATTATTGTTGACCATATCGTAGCTATGTTGTGAGTGCGTTATTAGTTCAACGCATCTCGAATGGTAATCTAGTGATTAACAATAGAGATTAATAGTAAAAAAGGAGATGAGAAAGGATAATTTGGGAATTAGATCCCATTCGGATCCACTTTGTGAAGATCCTAAAGAATATCACATCTTAACCATTTATCGTGTATCGTACGGTAAAAAATCATTTAATTTTTTTATTTAAAATTAAACACAAATAGTATCTGATAAAAACTGACCACACGATAAACGGTTAGGATGTGAAAATCCTTAAGATCCCATAAAGGGCATTTGGAGAAGGTCCTCTTCCAATAATTTGGACCTATTGTCGCTAAAAGTGATTAAGTGAAGATTAAAAAGTTTTTACCCGCTAATGCGGGCCCTCCCTTTGATGATTCGGATTCAAAACGTGAATACAAAACCTTGATAATACGAGGATCACAACCGAAGGACTGAAAAGACATTTAATATAAGGTACATCATCATTAAAATCCTCAATTTGGTAGTAAACCCTAGCAAATTATATATCCACATATTATCTTAATTTTGAAAAAACCAAGACGAAGATATGTATAGTACCATTATTTACTATACATTCGTACTATTATTTGGGTATTTTTTAATAGAGGCAATATCTACCGATACATGAGTAATGTTTTTGCTAGTTTATTGGTGTTTGTCTCCACATTGTTGAAGGCTGCCTTAGGTTAGCAAGGATGATATATATTTACGATAAGTTTAATACGTAACTATTGATAGTCTCGTTACAGTTATGTCACCTTATTGTAGCACTGCTTATACCATTTTAAAAGTGTGAGTAAATATCTTATTGTATGTAAAAGAGAAGTGAATAAAGTGTAATAAAATTATCACAACTAATTTTATGATACAATCTGGTAAGGGAAAGATGATTAACACAAAGCTTTGTGTGACGTTCTTAACAACTCGAGCAACATACTCCATGCAACAATCAGAACGCTTCAAGTTATGAATTTTTTTTACAGTCAATACCATACCAAATGCCAGCTACCTCTCCTTCCACCACGCCCCAAAACCCACATGGGCTACAACGAAGTGGAAGGTTAGAAAACTAACCAGATATTTTCAACCAATGTTTTCTTTAATAACGCCAAATTAATCAACAGTCTGGAAAATGAACGAAGATTAAGCATTGATTTTAAAAATCAAACGGTTGAAGATTGTTCAAAATACTTGGTAGGCAGGATTGTCGAAAACAAATATTTTCATCACCAAATTTGAATGGAAAATACTTTAGACTCGTCATTTCTTTTTACATATAAATCACAGTTCCGTCACGTACCAACTGCGAATTAATCTGAGCCATACAAGCTCTACACTGCTGCAAATAAGATTTTACCAAATACCCTCAAATCGCGGAAAATGAAGTCTTCCCACAATGTTATTTGGTAACACTATGGTGGAACCAGATGACGTCATAAAGGGCAAATATTTGAACAAATAGTACAAACACAAAGCAGAAGAGAAGTGAGCAGATCTACATTGCATCCATTCGACCCCCAAAATTAACCAAAATTAAAAAAACCACCCAATCCGAGAAAATAATTAAAATTTTCCCTTCACTTATCACTCCCTCTAGTAATCATGTCCTTGTACCTTATGATCGAATCCAACCGCTGCAACTTCAGCTGGTTCTTGAACCTGTTGATGAAATCATCCGCCTTCGCATCCACCTCGTCGTCGTCCTCCGCCGCCTTCGCCACCTTCCTCTCCCTCATCGTCGCCGGCCGGCGAATCTCGGCGACATCATCCTCTTGAAAGTGAGCGAAAGCAGACTTGGAGCTCGCAGACTTCTTCATCTTCTTCGGGAGCTTGGCGGGCACCTCGCCGGACGCCGGCTTGGTGTCCGACTTGGTCCGGTTCACATGGTGGTCCTGCAACGGCTTCAGCTGACTGAAAACCTCCTCCAGACTGCTCTGTTTATCCCCTGCTTCTGAAAAGTCTGGAGTTTCTGGTTCTGGGTGTTCGTGTTCTTCAAAACGGTCGTCATCTGGGAACTCGTCGTGCTCGGGAGCTTGCTCGAAGTGGGATTCCGGCTCATGGGTTTTGTGCGGAGGGGCAGCGGCGGCGGTGGGCTGAGATGGGTAGAAATTGATGGACTTGAGCCGCTGCAGCAGAGAAGGGGATCTGGTCAATTGGAGCTGTTCGAGCTCGTGGGTGTGGTTAAAAGCGTAATGTGTGGCCTCGGTAGTTTCTGGGTGTTGCTCGAAAGTGGTGGCGTGTGGCTCCGGGGATCTGTACTGGTAGAGGTTGATGGATTTGAGCCTCTGCAGCATAGATGGAGATCTGGCGAGGCCTCCGCCTTGGTGGTGGTTCTGGTGCTGCTGCGGGTCCTGGTGTTTCTGGGTGGAGCCCAAGTGTGAAGCAATGGCGATGGTGCCAATCATGACATTGAGGAGGAGGAAGAGGACAGTTGGAGTGAACCAGCTGTTCATGGAAGCCCAAATAGAAGGCAGGGATGTCACAGATTCTTCAAACATGGCTGACAGTGTTTAGAGAGAGAGAGAGAGAGAGAGAGAGGAAGAAAGGTGAAAAATGGGGAGAGGAAGAAGGGGGGCAGAAATAGAAAGCTTCTGTGTGCTTCTATGTCTCCTTTTTATTTGGGTGGGATATTTTCATCATCCTGTGCAGGTTTCTTGGTATTTTGTGTAGAAATTTTATTTGTTGAATTTTTAATTTTCATTTTTCATGATCTCGAGGCACGCGTCGCTGAGTGATGGGTTTGCGTGTGAGAAACAGACAGAATAGAAGCGGTGGTTGTGACAAAAATGTGAGCTTGTGGTTGGATTAAATAGAGGGTTAGCGATTAATTATTTGCAACTCGGTTGTGAAAAACAATTTATTCACGCTCAGAAATTTTGAGTTTGATTTCCTTTTTTTCAATACCGTTTATATGAAGGAAAAAAATTATTATTATTTAGTACTATATTCTAGTAGTAATTTTTTTTTTACTTGTAAATAAGTTGTTTTAAGTTTTATTTTTGTTAAAGACGAATTTGAATCACGTTATTACTCTTCCCCTTTGAGTAAATAATATCTTTCGATAAAAAAAAAAAAAAAAGGAGTTGGAAAGAGTGTTCATTCTCTGCACCTGAAGTTCCGAGTTTGATTTTAGATCCAATAGGCAACTACGACGTTTGCTTGTACACATGAAATGACGCAAATAAGAACCGAAGGACGGGGGAGATAACTTGGGAATCACTCGACCAAGGATAACGAATTCGTTCGACGTCGTTGATCGTGGATTCAACATGACTAAGTCTCGCACTTGATTTTAAGGAGGAGAAAACTCACCCTCTTCTTAGATTGATTATAATTCACTTAATTGACTACCTTAAAGATACATTTGGAGCCCTTTAAATAGGGGGATTCGTACTCATTTGATACAAGAGATAATTAAAAATAAGGATAATACTAGGAAGACTAAATTTAGAAACTAAATGATGTATCACTAACAGGAATGGGCACATTTATAACGCATAAGTAATAAACCAATCGTCAACTTTCATATATTTTAGTTTCTAAAATTTAGTTTACGTAGCATTATTCTAAAACTAAAGAAAGCAGCTTGTAGTTACAAATTACAATGCAACCTAATTAAAAGAGCTTTAATCCTACTCTCACCAGCCATTTATTATCAAGACACTACATCATGAAACGACACGTTTATAAAGCTCTTATTGCCCTTAGCAAGGGTTATCTCCAATCTTCATAGATAGTGGCGTACAGTAGAAGTGGAGTGGAGTTTTCCTTATACCAAATTTATGTAGAAAGAGAACGACAGTTGGGTTTTAGGATGTTCTTCTTCCATGCAAACAGTTGGGTTCGATTTTGCATGTCTAAAATATACCAATACACACGAAGTGATAAACCAATATCTGGATTCCACATTACAATCCGTAATTTAATACCTGAAAATTTGAAAATTAGCTAGATTGATTGAATGCAATCTCTCTTATACCAATTCATTCCCTCTCATGTTTTAGCTTTCACAGCTCATTACCACCTCTCAGAATCTCAGTGTCAAGTACGCAAACATGTTGACCATTCACTGGTAAGTGGTTCCTGATTGGAATGCTTTCACTGGGACCTATGAGGACTCACATGTGGTAGGGGCAATCAAATTGAAACATAAAGATAGTGAAAGTATTTGTAGTATAAATTAAGGTGTATTTTAAAACATTTTTGCCGAAAATAGGGGCAACATGGGCAATGGGCATGGCCGGCGTTGTCTATTAAATTTCGAATGTCAACACACAGCATGGTAACATGCTGACTAACATGGCCCTCCCTCATCTTCTTCCGTCCTCCATTATTACCAAGCTTCCACCACCACCACCACATTTTCTTTTGTTTACTCCAAAAACAGTCGGCAGCAGGCCACCATAATACAAATGGGCTCGCTTCTCATTGGACTGGCCCAACTTGTTAGAAGCCTGATGGACTCGGTTCATGTCTAGCCCAAATACAAAACTTCCTCCACATCATTTTTCACGAGCGAGCACTTGAGATCTAACTGATTGTTCCAAAACAGTTGGTACCAATACAACGGCCTGTGGTTTTTAGTTTACAAGATTTATCCGGAGAATGGTGGCAACTTGCTCGAGGTACAAAATTTGGGAAACCAAATATTGTTCAAATATTGGTCAAACTGAAATTTCTGATACTTCAAAATAGCAACGTGTGAACAAAACGGTCGGAAATTTGAAAGATCTCCGTTTTATGTACTACAAATTCAACAATAAGAGAATCCGGCCAAACAAAACACAGTAAAGTATACCCAAGACTTGAACAAAGACAAGGATAATTTTCCTAAAAGAAAAAGGAGCTGGCTGCTGGCCTAATTCAGCAGTTTTCTGAACTCAAACACACAACTTGTGCTTCCCTGACCATGCCTCTTGGGCTCAAAGCAATACAAGCTTTGTACTCGCACCAACTCTGTCCTCGATCTTTTCCTGACTATTTCCAGTCCCTGACTCTTGCCAATAACGATGCGCATCGAGATCTAGGATACCTCTACCTTCCGACCATTCCCCTCCTCCAACATAGTACCTTCGGGAGGGGTTGAAACGATTTGCGCAAGACCCTGCACCTTCAGTAGCATGAAATTAGCAAACTCAGTTTCGTACCAATTACCTACACAGCTCGCCATTTCAAATTCTTTAAGTTGACTATGGGTGGACTCCAGGGGTTCCCACGGAGCTTCACAACTTATCCGAGTATCTGATTTGCCCAGCGTACCATCTCCATGATGTAGGCATTGATTATACATATGATAGGTATGGGTAGATTACGAGAAACCACTTGATATTTTGGTCCCGTTGAGTGGTTTGGAACCCGATGTTATTGGATTCTATTGAGTGGTCTGGAATCCTTGCTCTTGCTCATTTCCATAAGATTAATCTAGAACCCTAGACTCAAGTAAATGGGAATTACCCACAATAGACCTTGTGAATATAAATTAGATTTACTATGTTTATTACACATAATCCAAGTAGGGAATTATATAGAGTTCCTTAATTAAATTCGTAAAATGATATG
The DNA here is from genome assembly GCF_963583255.1 of Pyrus communis. Taxonomy (NCBI): domain Eukaryota; kingdom Viridiplantae; phylum Streptophyta; class Magnoliopsida; order Rosales; family Rosaceae; genus Pyrus; species Pyrus communis. The sequence continues at coordinate 3,468,855 of NC_084803.1, forward strand.
TTATCGCATTGACTTAAGATCATGCATCTTTGATTCATGAATTGATTAATTAAAGGGATTGTGGAATGACGTTAGATATGATTGTATTAATATGATTAGACTCATTGATTAATGTGGCTTGAGATTAATATTGTGCTTCGTTGGTTCTTTAATATGTTGCATGCTATGAATTGCGATTTTATGTGGGAAACATGGTGATTTATGTGATGGATGAAGTGGAAATGTTAAGTGTCATATGAGATTGATATGTAGCCCTGAACCTAGTAATTTCATGCTTGTCAAGTTCTAATAATTGATTGATGAAAGCTATAATTTTCTACTTAAAAGTACGGTGATACAAGTCAAGTGTAGTGTTTGGGAACTACGAATGACTTAATCCTTGTTTATGGTATGTAGGTAGTCTAATGAGAATGTTAGATGTAGTCATAAAGTATACGAAAAATTACTAGGTGATTCGATTATCTAGTTGTGCTTTGACATATCCCAGAGGTGGGGTAGGTTAGAGATATGGGTATTTGGTGACATCATATGTCGATCTTGGATGAATGTCGGAATCGGGACGTGACAATTGGAGTGCAGATGTGCAGTGAAAATTTTAGCGACTAATGTAGTATCTAGTCGAAGAGTTTTCAAAATGTTAGGCGGAGATTCAGGGAGAACATAGCCCTGCAGAGAACTTATCTCCGGCTGCATATAAATTCTTGCAAGTGGCGGGTGAGGGAAGACATCAATCTCTTCAACTCCCCTTGCATGTCATAAATCATCAATTAAGATAAGAAAAACAATATAGGGAGAATATATATTTACAAAATAATTTACTCCGAATCAATAGCTTTCTTGGGCAATAGTCTAGTCTAATTTAGGGTTTAGGTCTGTCTCTCATAGCTTGGGGAGGAAGTTAATTAATTCAATACCATATTCATGAGTACTATTGTCTTGGGTTGCTTGACCATTGGGATTCAGATCGCCACCATGCACGGAAGAATTAGGAGTTCCCACCAGCACTTGATGAACAATGTGCGGTCCAGCGGGGTCGGAAAAGCTTGATGATGACCTTGGGGGACAGCTGCTGTTTGGTGAAGATTCAGCCCCAGCTATACCATAATCACTATCTTGCAGCGTGCTCTTCGTAGAAGCATCGGAAGTGAGGTCTTTTCCGTAATAATATGCTCTTAATATTTCATGAATTCTTGTCCGAAATGAGGCTTCGGAATCTGCGCGTGTCAAGATGTGGATATGCTCATAGAGGAACATAGCCGTAAATATGAGGATAGCTAGTGATGAAGCAACACCAGCAACGATGAAGAGGCCCCAAAAGCTATCAAGACTAAGAGTGTTGGAACTTTCCACGGGGTTAGAGTTTGAACAGCTTTCGTTTTTCTTGAACCACTTATCTTCGATGGCCTTCATTTTATCTCCCTCGTGCAGTTTAGTGATTGCTGTTGAAATGTCATGCGTGAGAAGCGAACGTTTCGGAAAGACCTGCGGGTAAGCCAAAGGAAAAATAAGTCCCACACCAGAAAACATGTACTAGTTAAAGGAGAGAAGCCCAGAAAGAGAAACAAGTGAACTTACAAATGCGAAGCCATTGCCTTCAAATGTTGGCTCGACAATGGTATATTTTGAGCAATAAGTTGAAACAAAAAGTTTCAAGTAGGGCGTTTCATCAAAAGCAGCAGAAATACCTCCGTTTTCATTCCCCTTGCGAAGAAGTTCCTCCAATTCTTCTTCATATTGATAGGTCCTAAATTTATCATCCTGAAATCCTAGCTGTTTCAGAATTCCATAAATAAAAGAACCTGATTTGAAGCCAACATAGTCCCCGTTCCTCCTGAGATGGTTTAAATCAGTAACGACTGGTTTGAGCTGTTGGACTGTTAAAAATGACGTTAAACTAGCTGCATAGCTTTGAGTGAGTATGAGGACAACAAAGCACCAGATGACCACTACAAACCTAGCCAAGTTGCTTGCTACTCGCTCCCCTGATTTAAAATTCAAAAGAAAACCCATTTACCATTTGGATTTACTTTTTTAAGACTGGATTCACAGAGTATATATCGATTTGTTTTAAAAATATTAATTACCAGTAAAGTGTAATTAATCATGAAGGAACTTACGATGTGCAAAAACCATGGTTGAGAAGGAGAACCACATACTTGCGCCAATTTGGTGATGTGCACGCCCCTGAAAGTCTTCGTTTTTTGGGTGTTCAAGAAACCAGACCACAAAACCAATGAAAATAAAAAAGGAGCCGCTGGTTACCCAAAGGTCCCAACTCAAAGGCTTCAAGAACACCCAGGTGTTTTTCGCACCATTGTTTCCCTTCATAGGCACGACCACTGATACCCCGGAATCTATATACGGCAATGTAAAGTCAACAAACAAGGATCTATTTGCCCTAATGGTAAAATCTCCGACCGCAGCGTCATAGTTCTGTCAAGTAAAAAGGCCAAAGTTTCAATTGAAAAGTTTTGCTAAATCAAGAATGTAATCTGAAATAAAGAAAGCTTAGAATAGGAGTTTTTACCCCGAGAAATACTTGATAGATCAAATCACCGTAACTACCAGCCTTCTTACCATCAGGCCTTGCAAAGGGATGAAACTCGTGAGGAACAGAGTACGGCAATTCTTCTATTACCGCAGTAAAGACATCTATGCAGTATCCAGTGACCTTGGTTGTATTAGTGCTTGGATCATATTTCACACTTAGAATTTCTTCAAACCCTTCTTTCACTGGGACTCCAATTCTTAAGGTCCCATTCGCAGTAATCTGCCAACCCCTTGGAACCGAGGTGGTGTCTCCAGGCCATATAATAGGTCCAAGACTGGCATTAGAAGTAGAGTGTCTGCCTGTATTTTTGTCCGATTTAATGTTTCTTACGAGTCCATTTTTGGGTGTCCAATATCCAATCCCTCTTTCCCCATTATCATTCACATTAACTACCTGAAAAGTTGATGATTGTAGTTACCTATTAATAAGGCTGAAATCTCCTGAAAGACCTCGGAATCTTGTACCTGATAGTTCTCGGACAAGTTCAGTACCATTTTGAGAGACCTCTAATCTCTCCGAACCAGTGGAATTGCCAGAATCGTTCATCTTCTGGAAGCGGAAGTTTGTTGTTCCAACCTTCTCAACTGCCATGGCTAGTGCCCAAGCGGCATCATACGTCCACAACCCAAAAACATCCAGTTTAACACTAGGGATAGTTGGATTGTCTTGTCGGAATTTTGTTTGCTATCTAGCTCTAAAACTTTCAAGCTCTTTTGTAATGGGAACATAAGTTTTGCATGTCATCTATGTCGACAGAAGAACTCGAGGAAATAAAACTGTTAGTCATCCCATTTGTCATTATCCAAACATAGCCTTCATCCATCATGCCAAAGTCTTTTGCTTTTGAGGAAAACCGAGACCCAAGAGATAGGGACATATGCACTATGAAGACCCTGGTTCGCATTGACATCAACTTGCGAAGCTCTGCAACAATTTCCTCATCAGTGGCGATTGAAGGAATGAAACTCCAGTAGGGCACACGAGCACCAACTAATTGCAAAGCAGTAGTCAGGTAAGGTATTACTCCCTTTCCGAACTCATTGTCAACGCTGATGGGCACTGCTTCAGTCCAACCAAAGGCCTGGATGACACTACTAATGGCTTTAACTTGAGATGAGTCATTCTGCGCAATTCGGAAAAAGTATGAACCCTGAAGAGAAGGGCTTGTTGCGGAAAATGATATTATGGGCACCTGAGCTTTATTTCCAAGCTTAATTACAAAGCTGGCTTGCATTGATGATTCTAACCCTATGATGGCTTGCACTTTCTCATTTTTAATCAAGTCTAGAGCTGTTTCAAAGGTGAAAAATGGAAATTAATTAAACTCTGATGTAACTTCAGCTAGAAATAAGCATTTCTAGAAAATTATAATGGTTGAGCACGATATAAATCCAACCCAACCAGATCCAAACAAACTAGGTTCTACCCAACTAAGCCTAACCGACCAGGGTCACTTGGATGAGCCACGTTCGAGCAATTTTAGAAAACAAACAAAATTAAAGATATATGAATTGAAAAAGAACAAGAACATCGCGCACTTGTTAGTTAACAAAACTCGAAATTTGATAGCATATATATATAAAAAGGTATTATAATAGTTCATTTATGGTATAACAACAAACTTATATAAAACATCTATGGTATAACAACAAACTTATATAAAACATCAACAATAAAATTATTGAGTAAAGTTGTAGAAAACTCACAAACCTAGAGATTGAGGCTTGCCCGAAAGCAATGTTCTAATGAAAATCTTGGAGAAAACTGACAAACTTTTTTATTTTTATTTTTGAAATGCAAAGATAGCTTGTATGAACTGAAACAGATTTGACGGCAGCCAAAAAACAGTAGCAAGCCAAAAGATTTGACAGATCACAGACATTTAGCATCTCCAAGTGAAAGTACCGAACCACACCAAATAACATGGAAGAGCCCGACTATTTGAACCAATTGGGAATCAGCACCTTTAATATTCTAATAGATAGTGAAACATATTTAAGAGAAGAAAAAAGAACACACAAAAAAGAGAAGAGGTAGAGAAAGAACCTGCAGTAGCCGCAACAATATCATCTTCTGCAGAGTCCCTTTTGTGCATGACCAGCCTCGTATTGTAGCCTGCACGAGAGGTGTTGAAGTCGGCGAGGGCCATGTCGATGCAGCTCATCCCCATTTTCCCAAACCCGGTGTCCAAGTCAAGAACCACTCCCACGTGTACTGGGATTAATGTTGTGTTTTGTGCCCTGACGAAGAAAATCCTAAAGAATAGGAAGAAAAGAAAGACGGGTTTGATCATAGGGTTTTTTGTCATGTTTGAATACTCTCTCTTGGAAGGTTTGGAATTCATGGCCGGGGGTGAGGGAGACTAAGAAACTTATTTATAAGATGATAGTAGGATTTTGAATGTAACAACAGTCAATTTGAATATTTCAAACGAAGAAGTGTCCCTTACTGCTGAATCGCTGACTGCTGATGAGGAGGTATTTCAAAGAAATTTCCTATTCATTCCTAAGAAACAAGCTGGTATGGTTTTTCATACTAAGTAGTTTTCTTGTACTGGTTTTTTAGATGAGAAGTCAAGGTTGAGGTTCTACCACAAAATCAATTGAGAATATGAAGTAATCCAACTCCTTAAACTCTCGTGAATGAGCTTGCTTAACTTTCGATGTAGGACCTTTCCTCACAAAGTAAATTAATGCAACTTTTGGGTTTAAAAGTTATAATTGGCAAATGGTTAAATTTTTTGAAAGGTTTGACCAAACCTGGTAAAGAAGAAGAGTAAGATGAAGACAAGAAAAACAGGGTTGATCATATAATTATTGGTCATGTTCGAATGCTCTTTTGAATGGTTTGGAATAAATTGATGCTGTAGACCATAAGGAAGTTTTCCTTTACCATTGAGTCACTAGTTGTTGATCAGGAGGGAATTTGAAGAAGTTTCATCCTCATTCTTAAGAAACAAGCGTGTATGGTTTTTCGTTTTGTATACAAGAAGAGAATTAACTAACACAGTATTTTGATTTGACCAAACTCGTGAGTTTGGTCTCTAACAATAAAAATCAATAAATATAAATGACTTTGACCACCGCACATCAAATGTGGTCTTTTCGTCTGAATTTAGTCGATAATTTTGTTTGTGTGTTGATGTGGCACATATACGATCTCACAAGTCTAATAATGTGGTGGATGTAGTGAGTCAACAATAGAGTTTCACCCTAGCTACATCCACCGCTTCAGCTCGTCTTGAGTCTTGACCTAAAAAATATCAAAGGTCAGTAGCACCTCAGCATCTTAAGTAAATATCCACTCTTGTCATGCATCAGCCCATACGTTCGAATTCAATTCAAACCCCAAATTAGCAGGAGACTTGGTCTTCTGAATTAAATTAATCAACAGCGTAGTTTATACTCCATAGTGATATTTTTACACTAGTAGTTTTTTCGTGCTTATTTCTCAGAGGGAAAGAAGGAAGAAAACCCTTGATTACAGTATCAGAAAGGTAAATGCAACTTCTGGGTTTTGCTCTAAGAGTTTTGTAATTGCATACTTGGCGACGGTAAAAAAATTTGATTAACTGGTATCAACACAACGTCACCTAAAAAAAGTTACCTCCAATGAAGCTTCTTCTTTGTGATCCATGGAGATTGTAGCTTCATTTTTTAAAGAAAATCTCTGGGGCTGGCCAGAACTTTCAATTCACACTTTCTCCAAAAAGAAAAAACCAATTTCATGTTTTCTTTCTGGTGCCATGTATGAATTAAACAAGTCACTTATCGTAGCTCTAGCATACCGACATTGGTGAATTCTTGATGAATACCAAAATCTTGTCTCTTTCAAGCAATTCTCAATGGGATCGTTCCAAGAAACTTTACACGTCAGTGGAAATCAAATCCAATTCAAACGACAGCTTCCTGAATCTGTTGCCAACTGCACAAAAGTAGTGGTTTTAAACCTTGGATACAATCAAATAACGGATGCTATCTCCTGCTTCTTGAAGAACGTTTGTTCTCATTCTGCGATCCAATAAATTATACCGAGGCATTGGATGTCCGGATACCCAATGCAGTTGAATGTTAAATGGAAGCGATTTGAATTCAGGCAATGAGATTAATTGGGATGTTCTGAGTGTTGAAATTACATATGTTGTTGGCCTTGAAGTTGTCATTTGGCTCACTCGTGTTTTGCGAGGGATGGAGGAACTGGTATTACCAAGCTTTGGAGAACGTATTCTTTCTGAAAAGCTTCAGGTTCATGCATGGAGATGAAAGCTGCTAAATTTACAACCAACAAACTGCAAGCTTAAATCTGTTGGTAGTAAAAATTTAAAACACAACGTCTTACAAAGTAATGATATGTAAGAAACATTAGCATACCTCTGATATGTAAGTAACATTAGCATACCTCCAACGAAGATTCTTCTTCATGATCCATGGATATTGTAGCTTCCAGGGGCCTGAAAGAGTAATTTTCTGGAATGGTCATACAATAATCTTATTTAGCTTACCTCATCAGAAAAAAATAAGAGCAGGGAGAGATTTTGAAGCACATAAAAATCAGCAAATTGTGAAGTTACAGGATCCCATGTGCGGAATAATGTCTTTGTCAATTGGGGAGCATTGATGAAAAAGATGGCATTCTTAAGCTGCAATATTTGAACACAGTGAATAGGGCCAAAATTCTAACATTCTCTTCGTAGAAACAATCAATCACCTCCAGATGGCGAAGGGATGATCCACCAACAATGTCGAAGTGGGGTGGAGTCAAAGAGACAATGAAAGGATTTTAAACGACTTGGTTTAAGTGAAAGATTTTAGAGTTATGTAAGATTCTGCAAAGTCTATATGGATTTGAAAGGATATTAAAAAAAAAAATTAAAAAAAAAATAAAAAACTCCTAATTCAAACATTCATGGATTTGAAAGGATTTTAGAAGACTCACTAGAAGATGTGCCCACACTTTGCTGCGGGTGGTGAATGTATTATCCAAGACATACATGAGTAATTTCCGCTGATGTCCTCATTAGAATATGATGAGGCTTAAATTTGGAAATTCATATTCAAAGGCTAAAAAAATGAAGTAATCTTCTATTCTTCTAGGACTTTGAACAATCAAAGTTCCCACTTAAAAAAAAAACAAATAGCACACTAAAGATAAAGTACAACCCACACACAATGGCCTTGGAAGTGCACGAAAAATCTTAGTTTAATGATAATTTCCCAATCTACATATCTAGAAACTATCATAAAGACCCTTCTCATTGCTTAAAACTAAGATGAAATAGGGAACAATAAAAACCTCATCTCAAGAGCTTTCTCTTCATCATAAATAAATTTTGATAGCTTCCTCATCAAGTCTTTTGTGTTGGCTCCTGCTAGAGCATTGCTTATCTGTTAATATAAATGATATAATATGTCGTTCAAATACATCCTTTCGCAAAGATTATGTTGTGTTTGTGCAAATCTAAGTTTTCAAATAGGTTAATGCTGCTAAATATATCCCAGCATAAAGAAAATTTGGCCTGGCCAACTTTATACAACCTTACAGGGAATGCTCATTATTACCTCAAACATTGATGCTCGTATACAATTTTACTTTTGAATTAGAGATTCGTCTGTTGTACGCTTGTCTAATACTGAATTTGCATAAAATTAGCCTTTCAACGTATTTGCAAAAATAAAACACAAACGAAAAAGAGTAAAAAAACAGTCATTTCACTAAGCAAATTGTAAGTTGTTCTTAGAGTTTCTGACAAAACAAACTATAAAACAAAATAATATAAGGTGATACCAGGCTTTCCAGATTTCAGCTTCTCTTTTCCACGACTCCGTCGAAAACTGTACCTAATACATGGCGGGTAAGAAGAGGATGAAGAATATATCCATGCGGCTAGCTGCCATATTTCAGTCCATCCGTTGGATTTAGAATGCAGAGAGGGCAAAAAGGGCATGCTGCCTTTCAGGCCTTGAACCTCTTCAATGGGCTGTGTCAGCCACTGCACAAACCAACACCGAATCTCACGTTGGGCCCAAAAAACCAAAACTCAACTGAGTGGTAGAGTTGTAAATCTAGCAAAATTGAGTCATGAAAGAGCCCAGCACAGATTTGGTGGTAGCAGTGAGTAAATAAAGCAAAATCAAGGGGCACAAGTTTGACCGTTGCTAAGCTACTATTACATAAATTTGAGGTAGTTTCCTTTTTGTTATCTCTGTCATGGCTGCATCAACCAATACTGCGCCCTCCTCGTGGAGCCATAACTCCATTATAATCCACTGTCTACAGACCCATCTTACACAGTAGGAGTGCAAAATGGATAGTAAAGCCTGATTGCTTCCATGAATATTTCCTTCAAATTCCAAGAAAAAACAGTGACTCCATTTCCTTCACCCTTAAACCCTAAATTTCCCAATTGATATGGACATCCACAGACCATTTTAGATTTTAAAGCAAAGTTTATTAATCCGTTTCAGAATTTAACAACTTCAGCTCCTCAAAGCAGAAGCAGTTTAAGCAGCAAGAATAGCAAGATAACTACTGCATTTCCCAGGCTATTGTGGTTAAGTGATAGTAATAAAAGCCCAGGTCTGGGGTTCAAAAGGTGGTCAAAGTTCACCCTCCTCGGGTGGGAGGGCAAGAAGATGATGAACAATCATCTTCTTCTTTAATTTGTCTATTATTTCAATTTTGTTAGACTTAATTTTATCTTTTTTATGTGTGGAAAGACTTGTCTAACTCTGTAGTTTTAATTTCATTCTAATGCTTTGTCTAATCTTTTTTGGCTTATTTTTAACTACGCTTCCTAAAATATGTGTGGGACCAACACCCACTAAGATTATGTTACATGTGCAATAAATATGATTATAAATTTCATTATGCGTCAACATTCAACAATTATAGAATATTAAGTTTAAAAGAAATTGAAGAGATGAAAAAACAAAAATGATTAGTCTAACTCACCCAAATCAAATCCACATAAGAAATTAACATTTCTAAGGCAATGGAGAGCGAATTTTGAGTTTTAAAGAGACATCTTTTAAGTTTCAAGGGGCAAACTGAGATCAAAATCAAGTTCCAGGTAGCAAGATGAAGTGAATTTTGAGTTTCAAGGAGTGAAGTGGTGACTTTTGAGTTACAGGGAGTAAAATGAGATTAAAAAATCGAGTTCCAAGACACGTGGCTAAAAATAAGTCATCTTTCTTCTAGCATATGGAATTCGGGGCCAGTTAAAATTCAAGAAATGTAGTTGAGATTACTCAACACACTCATATTCCATTGCTGATTATTATATGATGAGTAGGTTGATGTATCTAATTATTGAAAGACACTAAAATTAATCGAAAATATATTTGCATTTCTCTAGACACATGATAAGTTGGAAATATTCCCAATTATGCTAAGGTTTTTTTTTTCTTTTTTACCTAAATATTGACACAATAATCAATTGTTTTCTTGGGCAATAGTCTATTCTAATTTAGGGTTTAGGTCTGTCTCTCATCACTTGGGAAGGAAGTTAACTCAATACCATATTCATGAGTACTACTGTCTTGGGTTGTTTGACCATTGGGACTTCGATCACCACCATGCACGGAAGAATTAGGAGTTTCCACCAGCTCTTGATGAACAATGTGCGGTCCAGCGGGGGCGGAAAAGCTTGAGTATGACCTAGGGGGACAGCTGTTGTTTGGTGGAGATTCAGCCGCAGCTATACCATGATCACTATTTTGCAGCGTGCTATTCTTAGAAGTATCTGAAGTGAGGTCATTTCCGTAATATACTCCTAATATTTCATGAATTCTTGTCTAAAATGAGGCTTCTGAATCTGCGCGTGTCAAGATGTGGCTATGTGCATACAGGAACATAACTGTAAATATGAGGATAGTTAGTGATGAAGCAACACCAGCAACGATGAAGATGTTGAGAATCAATGTCAATTGTAGGTGAAGTAGGTGGATGTTGTAGGTGAAGTAAGTGTGTGAGGTTGGTGAAGTAAGTGGAGGTTGTAGGTGAAGTAGGTGGATGTTGTAGGTGAAGTAAGTGTGTGGTGTAGCTTTCATTTGGTTTGCTATAAATACCCAAGTCCCCAAGCATTGTATATCATCCAAGGAGAAACAAAGCCTAGAGCTAAATAAGAAAAGTTTTGCTAATTAGTTTGTTTTGTGAGCTTTCTTTAAGAGTGTGCTCTATTTTCTTCTTCTTGGGATCATTAGAGTTATCTTGAATA